>NC_041386.1:287927008-288017087 GCF_002162155.2 Triticum dicoccoides
GGGGGTGGGGGTGGGGGTTGGTGGGCTAGGGTGGTCAGAAGCGGGCTTGGGAGCGGTCCGGACTCCCGCATGGCCCAAGTCACATTATCACCATATTTCTTGGATTCCATGCACGGTGGGCGGCCGATCTATTCTCCCTCCCCATCTCTCTCTTCTCAGCCAACGCTTGACGGGCAATTAGATTTTGACTATCATCGGTTTATTCAGTTGCAGCCCCACATGTCAGTGAAAATGCAAGACAACGTGTGACCCCTTTGGTGAGCAGCGTGCCAGACCGAGTGTGGGGGTGCGACACGAATGCGGCAGGCATTCTTTAAGTGTGCCGCCTTTTCCTTTTGAGCTTGAAAGTGTAACATTGTCTACTCTTTTCTTTCCCTTGTTCATGTGATCGATCGATAGAAATCCAGAACAAAATGCCGAGGGTGGGGCTTTCCTGCGTGTTAGGCGGCCTAGTTTGGCCTAGTGGGCTTGAGAGATATGACGTGCCATAGTGTCGTCCAGTCTTCGCGTGTGGTAGCAGCATTGTTGGTACAGTAAGTTTTCTTGAAGAAGTGGATTCAACGAACTCATGATCGTTCCTTCGTCCGAGCAACTTATAGTGGGAAAGGTTGGGCCTGCGATTTGATGGCTCATTAGTCATTAACGGCAGCACTACAATCGGGGTGATTCTCCCCTGCAATTTTGTGAGATGAACTCTAATTTTGGTGCATGGTAAGTGGACCAGGATGGTCGACGTCCCACATGTCGGCGATGAAAGTATTCTTTCTAATATAGAGGATGTGCAAGGAAACTGGGCGGTTGCTACTTCTTAAGCTTGCGTTGGTTTTTTCCTTGAAGAGGAAAGGGTGATGCAGCAAAGTAGAGATAATTATTTCCCTCAGTTTAGGAACCAAGGTATCAATCCAAAGGAGGAACACAAAGGTCACCAATGGTTAAACCTACACAAACAAACATATACTTGCACCCAATGCAATAAAGGGGTTGTCAATCCCTTCAGGATTACTTGCAAGGATGAGATCTGATAGTGATAGATATAAACAATAAGTAGAAGTGCAAAATAAGATAACAGTAAATAAATTGCAGCAAGCTATTTTTGTATTTTTGGTTTTATAGATCTGAAAATAATATGATAGAAATAGACCAAGGGGCAATAGTTTTCACTAGAGGCTTCTCTCTTGAAAGAAAGTGTATGGTGGGTAAACAAATTACTGTTGAGCAATTGATAGAAAAGGCACATAGTTATGAAGATATCTAAGGTAATGATCATGAATATAGGCATCACGTCCATGACAATTAGACCGACTCCTGTCTGCATCTACTACTATTACTCCACACATCGGCCGCTATCCAGCATGCATCTAGTGTATTAAGTTAACAAGAACGGAGTAACGCCTTAAGCAAGATGACATGACGTAGAGTGATAGATCCAACCATTATGAACAAACCCCATCTTTTTATCCTTAATGGCAACAATACAAATACGTGTCATGTCCGCTTCTGTCACTGGGAATAAGCACCGCAAGATTGTACCCATTACAAAGCACCTCTCCCATTGCAAGAAAAATCAATCTAGTTGGCCAAACCAAATCAATAGATTAGAGAGAAATACAAAGCTATCTTAATCACTCATAAAAGAGTTCAGAGAAGACTCAAATAAAATTAATATATAATCTGATCATAAACCCACAATTCGTCGGATCTCAACAATCGCATTGCAAAAGAAGATTACGTCGAATAGATCTTAAAGAACATCGAGGAGAACATTGTATTGAAGATCAAAGAGAGAGAAGAAGCCATCTAGCTACTAGCTATGGACCTGTAGGTCTATGGTAAACGACTCACACATCATCGGAAGGGTAGCAAGGTTGATGTAGAATTCCTCTATGGTCGAATCTCCCTCCGGAAAAGGCCTCCAGAGGATCTCGCGAGAACAAAAACTTGCGGCGGTGGAAGAGTATTTTTGGTGTGTCCCCTGGTCTACGGGGAATATTTGGGTATTTATAGAAGAAATATTAGGGTTAGAAGTACCACCGGGGGCCCACAAGCTTAGGGGGTGCCTCCTAGGGCGTGGCCTCCAAGCTTGTGGCCATCCCGTGACCCTTTTGGCCTCCACCCAAAGCTTCCAAGGTGTCTTGTGGTCCAAGAAAAATTGTCAAAAAAATTTGTTCTATTTGGATCCATTTGGTATTGATTTTCTGGAAAGTGAAAAACAAGGAAAAAACAACAACTGGCACTTGGCACCAGGTTAATAGGTTAGTCCTAGAAAATGATATAAAATAGCATAATAATGCATACAAAACATCCAGGATTGATAATATAATAGCATGGAACAATCAAAACTATAGATACATTGGAGATGTATCAAGCATCCCCAAGCATAATTCCCGCTCGTCCTCGAGTAGGTAAATGATAAAAATAGAATTTTTGATGTGGAATGCTACCTGACATGTTTATCATGTAATCTTTATTTATGTGGCATGAATATTCAGATCCATGAGATTCAAAACAGAAGTTTAATATTGACATAAAAACAATAATACTTCAAGCATACGAAAAAATAATCATGTCTTTTCAAAATATAATGGCTAAAGAAAGCTATCCCTACAAAATCAAATAGTCTTGTCATGCTCCATCTTATTAATGAAAAGTATTTATCGTGCACAACCCCGATGACAAGCCAAGCAATTGGTTCATACTTTTAACATGCTTCAGCTTTTTCAACTCTCACGCAATACATGAGCGTGAGCCATGGATATTGCGCTATGGTTGGAGTAGTAGAATATGATGTTGGAGGTTGTGTGGAGAAGACAAAAAGGACAAAGTCTCACATTGACGAGGCTAATCAACGGGCTATGGAGATGCCCAGGAGTTGATGTCAATGCAAGGAGTAGGTATTTCCATGCAATGGATGCACTAGAGCTATAAGTGTATGTAAGCTCAAAAGAAAACTAAGTGGGTGTGTATCTAACTTGCTTGCTCATGAAGACCTAGGGCATTTGAGGAAGCCCATCATTGGAAATATAAGCCAAGTTCTATAATAAAAAAATTCCACTAGTAATACATGAAAGTGACAAAATAGGAGACTCTCTATCATGAAGAACATGGTGCTACTTTGAAGCACAAGTGTGGAAAAGGATAGTAACATTGTCCCTTCTCTCTTCTTCTCTCATTTTTTTCTTTTCTTTTTTTCTTTTGGGGCTTTTTTTATTTTTTTATATGGGCTCTTTGGCCTCTTTTTTATTTTCGTCCGGAATCTCATCCCAAGTGGTGAGGGAATCATAGCCTCCATCATCCTTTCCTCACATGGGACAATGCTCTAATAATGATGACCATCACACGTTTATTTACTTACAACTCAAGAATTACAACTTGATACTAGAACAAAAATATGACTATATGAATGCCTCCGACAGTGTACCGGGATGTGCGTTGATCTAGTGTGGCATGTATAAAAAATATGAATGGTAGCCAAGCCACAAATACTATGGCAACTATATGGTCATCCGAAGCAACATGACAATGATGGTATGTGTCATAATAAAATGGAACGGCGGAAGTTGCATGGCAATATATCTCGAAATGGCTATGGAAATGCCATAATAGGTAGGTATGGTGGCTATTTTGAGGAGGATATAAGGTGGCTTATGTGTGAAAGAGCGTATCATATCATGGGGTTTGGATGCACTAGCGAAGTTTGCACCACATCGCAATGTGAGAAAGGGTAATGCACGGTACCGAAAGAGGCTAGGAAAATGCAAAAGGGTGAGAGTGCATATAATCCATGGACTCACATTAGTCATAAAGAACTCACATACTTATTGCAAAATTTTATTAGTCGTCGAAGCAAAGTACTACTATGGATGCTCCTAGGGGGATAGATTGGTAGGAAAAGACCGTCGCTCGTCCCCAACTGCCACTCATAAGGAAGATAATCAATAATAAATCATGCTCCAATATCATCGCATAACGAGAGACCATACATGCATGCTTCGCGAATCACAAACCATAACACAAATATTCTTACTAAACCACAACTACTTACTAGCATAACTCTAATATCACCATCTTTATATCTCAAAACAAATGCAAGGAATAAAACTTCGCATATATTCAATGATCTTCATGAAACTTTTTATTATATCCCTCTTGAATACCCATCATATTAGGACTAAATTCATAACCTAGGCAAATTGCCATACTATTTATAAGTATCTCAAAATAATATAAGTGAAGCACCAGAGTTCATCAATTTATTTAAAATATAAACACCACCATCTCTAAAAAGATAGAAGTGAAGAACTAGAGCAACTACCTAGCTCAAAAAATATAAGTGAAGCACATAGAGTATTCTAATAAATTCATGATTAATGTGTATCCCTCTCCAAAGGTGTGTCCAGGAAGGATGATTGTGGCAAACTAAAAAGCAAATAAAGCAAAGGCTCATATAATACAAGACGCTCCAAGAAAAACACATATCATGTGGTGAATTAAAATATAGCCTCAAGTAATTTACTGATGGATTGTAGATAAAAGAGGGGATGCCATCCGGGGCATCCCGAAGCTTAGATGCTTGGTTGTCCTTGAATATTACCTTGTGGTGATTTGGGTATCCCAAAGCTTAGTATCTTGCCACATCTTATTCATTGTCCATCGAAACTTCACCCAAAACTTGAAAACTTCACAACACAAAACTCAACAGAAAACTTGTGAGATCCATTACTATAATAAAGCAAATCACCACCTTTAGGTACTATTGTGAACTCATTTGAATTTTGTATTTCAATTATATTAACTGTATTCTATCTTCACTAGTTCATACCCCATGATACAACCCATAGATGCATCAAAACAAGCAAACAACACAACGAAAATAGAATCTGTCAAAAATATAACATTCTGTAGTAATCTAAATTTTGACCATACTTTTGTTACTCCAAAACTTCTGGAAAATGTGGAAAACGTGGAATTTTTTTATATCAATCTTGTGTTAAAAATTCAGAGCAAGAACACATTTCTGTGAATTTACAAAATTCTAGAACTGAGCACAAAAGTTTATGTTTTTTCACAAAATCAAAAAACAATCTTCCAAATCATCCCAAAGGTCTTACTTGGCACAAACACTAATTAAAACACCAAAACACAATCATAACCGAAGTATAATTGCATATTTATTGAAAACAGAAGCAAAAAGCAAAAACAAAAAACAAAATTGGGTTGCCTCCCAACAAGCGCTATCGTTTTACGCCCCTAACTAGGAAAATTGCAAGAATTATTACAACTATTAGTAAATGAAGCATGGTCCCAAGGTGAATTATCTCTGCCAATACAAAGTAATAACAACAGAAGATACCCCATTATTCAATATGCTAATCATACTCTGATCATCATGCCTGCTGAAACTACCCAATTGAGAAAGATCATGAACATTCTTACTATATTCACTGAATTTATAGGTCTAAAGGTAAATTATAGTAAATCCTCCCTAGTACCAATAAATATTTCTGACAGCAGAGCTCTCGAATTAGCCAACATTCTAGGCTCTAAAAAAGAAGGTATGCCTTTCACATACCTGGGTCTTCCTATGGGATCCACCAGACCTAAAGTTAATGACCTCATGCCTATGGTAGCAAGGCTAGATAAAAGATTATCTGGTATTGCAAATCTGATGACATATTCTGGTAGATTAACTCATTGGAAAGTAGTGGTTTCTGCTCTACCAATTTATGCAATGTGCTGCATCAGAGTGCCTTTCACTATCTTAGATCACTTTGAAAAATCTGGCAGAAGTTTTCTTTGGTATGGTAACAAGATCAATAAACAGGGTAATTGTCTGGTTAAATGGCATACTGTCTGCCTCCCCAAAAAAGCAGGAGGACTAGGAGTCCTTGATCTAAGAACTCAAAATAGAGCTCTTCTAATCAAATTTCTTTTCAAGTTTTTTAGTAAACATGATATTCCTTGGGTGGAACTAATATGGAATAATTAATATTCTGATGGCTCTATACCCTCATATCCTGCAAGGTTGGGATCTTTTTGGTGGAGAGATGGTTGTTCTATCTTGCAGGATTTTAAAAGCATGACTACATGTATCCCCTCTACTGGCAGCACCATCTCACTCTGGCATGATAAGTGGAATGAGGACACTCTACAAAGCAGATTTCCCCATTTATACTCATTTGCTAAAGATACAGAGTGTACAATTGCCTCGGCTATCGTTTCCTCAACCAGCAACTTTTATGAGATGTTTCACTTACCCATGTCATCTAAGGCTGCTCAAAAAAGCAATGAGATGTTGGAAATCATAAACAACATCCACAAGGACAATGACAATAAAGATTGCTGGAAATTTCTCTGGAAAGGAAACAAATACTCCAACAGAAAGATTTATCAGCACCTTATTGGAAACCCACCAAAGGCAGCACCACCATTTCAGTGGATTTGGAAATCATGCAGCCTGCCCAAACAAAAATTCTTCTTCTGGTTGCTTCTGCTTGATAGATTAAATACTAGAGATCTACTAATTAGGAAGAATTTTCAAATAGAAAACAAGAGGTGTATCCTATGTGATGATGAACCCAATGAATACCTACAACACCTCCTCTTTGAATGTGACTTTAGCAGAAATTTATGGGTTGCAATAGGAATGGAATGGAATACAGATCTTAATACTATAGAAATGATGATGGAGGGCAAAAGCAGATATCAAAGCCAGGGTTTTAAGGAGAAGATGATAGCAGGGTGTTGGAGCATATGGAAACACAGGAATGGCATTATCTTTGACAACAATGATGGAAGTTTGACTCACTTCTTATCAAATTTCAAAGAGCATTTTACGCGCATCTCTCTCACTTGGCTCTCACACGGCTATGGGCTATATACCGCTTCTCGCTTCTTGCTCATTTTACCGTGTTCATTTTGCATGCTATGCTTGCTTCTATGCCTTTGCCATGCAATTGTGACCCTTTCTTGCATCTACCCATGATTCACAATTATGCTACTCCTATGTGTATTTGCGTGCTTGGCGGAGATCCTTGTTGCTATTGCCATGTTTATCATGTGCCTCATTCTATTGATGCTATTTTGCTCATATCCTCCTTTCATGCTTGTGCTATGTCATGTGAATTATTCATGCAGACTATTTGCACCCATGACATGCTTGCCATGATTCCTTCTAGTATATTGCATCTTCGCACTACTAGCTTGCTTGACTTGATCACCATGATTGCTTGCTTTGTCGCATCACCCATGTTCAACTCTTACTCGCTTTCTTGGGTTGATGACATATATGTTCGTGCCTCTCACATGATACATCTTGTTCACTGTCACTTACCTCCAATTGTTGCATCTATACTCATTGATCATGGAGACTTGAACATATTACTTGTGATGCATGCTTGTTTGATTGAGCATCTTGTATTTGGTTGTTCTTGCATCATATGCCTCCATACTATGAAATTCTCCCTTGTCCTTTCTTATGATGAGCATGATGCATACACTTGCTGGGTATCTTACCACATGAATGATAGGTTTTGCACTTCCGCTAACCTAATTTGTTTTTCCAAGTGTTTGTCATGTTCTTTCATTTTGAAGGATTCACAAGGTGGCACCATCATGAAGCACCTTGGTCATGTGAAGGCATACATGATGCACAACACCAACATTTTTGACATCCTCCTAAAGGTGAACTCATTCCCTTTGAGCCATTCTCAAATACGCATATTGGATGGGTCATTCTTTCATTGTTGCCTCTTTCTTGTTGTCTACATGATACATCTATTGGATGGAGGACCTACATTGGAGATGGACCCTATGCACCTTCAAGTTGAGGAGTGCCACGGCATTGACCTATGGTACAACACCACCCATAACAAATTTGCACCTTATGCATGGATTGACTCACATTATGATTGCCTTGTTGCATCTTGTATTTCTATGTCATCCATGATATATGAGCTTGTGCACTTTCTTAGCAAATTTTTGTGATCTTTCTTGATGGCATATATATACATCATGATCATATTGCCCCTCATCAATTTCATGATTACATACTCATATTGACCATCCATTGCCATATTCATGCTATTGATAAACTGTCTCTCCATGACATCATTTTGCACCGTGCTTGCATTGATCACATTCACAATACATTTGTGTGCACAATGAATGCTTTTGCTCCCATGAATGTTTTGCATACCATTCCATATCTTTTGGATGAGCTTCATGCACCTTGTCATGATCAATCTTGTCGCACGGACTCTTTCTTATTTGATGGACACTTTGTGTGCGCTAACCATTGTATTTCCGAGTGTCGTTTGTGTGTGTTCCTTTTCCATGTATACCACTCCGACGACACCTTGCAGTACTTGAATTGCGCAATGTCTTCAACTCCGTCCAACTACAAGTCCATCCACAAAAACCGTTTCCATGGTGATGAGGATCATGATCCGAGGTCAGATCTTTCCCAAGGGAGGGGAGATTATGCGGAGCATCCTACGATCATCCCCATGTACACTCAAGCATACGCCGTTGGACACAAGGTGAACCCGTTCCAAAATGCTTCCCCTTCCCACTCGTGCGAGACATGGTTGTTACCTAATGTAAAGACACTACGTGTCCTCAGGAATCAAGGAGATGACCATGGAGATGCTCAAAGCATAGGACAAGTCCACACGGAAGCGGATCGAGAAGTGCCTCAAGTGGAGTCGCCGAGGAGCTATTGCGGCCGGACATCCGGAAAGAGCCCGGACATCCGATGCCACCAACCAGAAGAAGATCAGAGAGAGACAGACACCATGTGACTCTACAGCGGCCAGACATCCGGCCGACCCTCGGACATCCGGCGCCTCGTAAAGGGACGGACATCCGGTGCCTGCCCGGAAATCTGGTGCCCCCTATCCAGAGAGCACCGAGGCCGACCTCACCAGCATGGACATCCGGCCTGTGCCCTGGACATCCGGCCATCCGCGAATGGCCGGACATCCGGCCCCCAGCTCGGACATCCGGCGCTTGTCTACGCACAGTGAATGGGCCAAGGGCCCATTTATCCCTCTTTCCCACTTACCCCTTCGTGGCTTAGACTATATATTACTACCCCGTCTCCTTCTAGTTAGGGTCAGCAAAGGATTAGCTCATATTTCGTGTGAGAGCTTTGCTCAGCCACTTGGTTACCTTCTCCTCGGATATTCGAGCCTCCATCGGAGAAGATCCTCCAAGCAGATTCAAGACCCCTTTTAGGGAAGAACTCAAGACCTCCTCACGGAGAAGACCGGCTACCCTTGTATCGTCCTTAGTTGTCCGTGGATCGTGTATCTTTCCTTATGTACTCGAGAATCTAGCACATGTGTGACTTATTCATGTTAGTTTAGTGTTTCCTCTTGTGTTTCCCCTTGTGTTTTCCCTCTTCTCCCCCTCGTGTTCCTCGTGTTCTTCGCGGATCCGCCCCTTTCGTGAAAGATCGGCTAATTAGGGTTCTACCCTACATCATCATGTCAATACAACAAAGAGGAGAGGCTAGATTTATGGGCATGTCTGAGTATTAGCACTTACGATGCAGCCCGAGGCTTAGTGCGGGGGCATCGCTCCGAACTGCTGTCGACGTCCCATGCGGAGCTACCCACGAGTGGGTCTTTCCCCTTCTTGGGAGCCTCCGCCTCCAGAATTGTGGAGGCCGCCCTGTTCTTCCACCCCCATCAGGGGGAGAATCGCTCTCCTCCTCCTCATCGTCATCGTCTTCGGCGGCGGAGGAGCGGGTCTTGTCTTCGGACATCATTTCCGAAGCGCCCTTGGGGCGGGGCCACTCCGGAACCCGTTGGCCCTCCCCTTGGCCTTCTTCGCCGGCACCTTATAGGGCGCCGGCACCAGCATCTTCGCTAAACGCGGGATGACTGGTTCTTCAGGCAGCGGAGCCAGACACTGGATCCGCTTTGCCCTCTCCATCCATCCCTGAAGAAGCAATGATAATAAAAACTCAGATATCATCCTTGAAACAAGCAAGTAGGGGATGCGTTAAAAATAACATACCTTGTTGGTGAGGTGGTTAATGTCGTGCCCGCGGTCCGAGTCTATGCCCGGCGGTGTCTCGTTGCCCTTGAAGAGCAACTTCCAAGCGTCTTCGTGAGTGGTTTTGAAGAGCCTTTTCAGGGTATGGTGCTTCTTCGGTTGAACTCCCATAGAGGGTGGCTTCGGCTTTGGCACAGGAGAATCCGGCGAACTAGCATCACCTGGATTACATCAACAAGCTTGATATCTTTGTCGACCATGCTTTGAACGTGCGTCTGCAGCGCTATCGGCTCATCTGGCGAACACCAGTTCGGGCTCTTCCCTACCCAGGAGGTGAGTCGCATGGGAGCACCGGAGTTGAATTCCGCAGCCGCGGCCCAGGTGGCACCACGGGGTTCTGTGATGTAGAACCACTGTTTCGGCCATTCCTTAACAGTCTCTATGAAAGTGCCTTTTGGCCAGGAGACATTGGTTAGCTTGCTCACCATGGCGCCTCCACACTCCGCGTGCTGGCCATCCACCACCTTCGGCTTCACGTTGAAGACCTTGAGCCACAGCCCGAAGTGGGGATGGATGCGGAGGAAGGCCTCACACACGATGATGAATGCCGAGATGTTGAGGAAGGAGTTCGGGGATAGATCATGGAAGTCTTGCCCATAATAGAACATCAGCCCGCGTACGAAAGGGTGGAGTGGAAACCCTAGCCTGCGGAGGAAATGGGGGATGAATACCACCCTCTCATTGGGCTTCGGTGTGGGGACGACTTGCCCCTGGGCTGGAAGACGGTGGGTGATTTCCTTCGCCAAGTACCCGGCCGCCTGAAGCTCAGTAATGTCCTTCTCCTTGATGGAGGAGGCCATCCACCTGCCTTGACATCCGGATCCGTACATGGTTGAGTGCTTGCTCGAGTGGGAAAAAGGTGAGAACTTGGGATCTAGAGCTCAAGAGTGGAAGGGCAGAGGAAGAGAGAAGGCGTGGGAGAAGAAGGGGGAATCCTTATCCCCTTATAAAGGTAGTGAATATCGAACGCCTCCCCACTCGCCCCAAAACTCGCCTATTCCCAAGGGTTGTGTGAATGACATGGTTGGGTTACCCACACCTGTATTGATGAGAATCCCGCAATAAGGGGACACGATCTCTGCTTTCACAAGACGTGTCGACGGCAACCGCGTCTCGAAACATGGAGCGGCAGATGAAAAACGGTTCGAAATTATGACCGGGCGGACGTGATGTCATGTTGCAAAAAGTTGTCAGCGGATTGGACTCGTGGATTATTATATTCTTGGCGGTTGTGTGTGGTGTGTGTTACAGGTCCGGACACGACCATTACATCCGAAGACCATCTTAGAGTTTGGAAGGAGGAACCCGCCTTGCAATGCCAAAGACAGATCTACGCGTCGGATACCTTGTCATTGAAGCCAGGTTCAGGGGCTATTGAGGGAGTCCTGGATTAAGGGGTCCTCGGGCGTCCGGCCTATAGCCATGGGCCAAACTGATGGGCTGTGAAGATACAAAGACCGAAGACTACACCCGTGTCCGCACGGGACTCTCCTTGGTGTGGAAGGCGAGCTTGGCGATCGAATAAGTAGATTCCTTTCTTTGTAACCGACCTTGTGTAACCCTAGATCCTCCCGGTGTCTATATAAACCGGAGGACTTAGTCCGGAGGAGGGAGAATCATTACCATAGTCATACAGGCAAGGCTTCTAGGGTTTAGCCATCTCGATCTCGTGGTAGATCAACTCTTGTAATACTCATATTCATCAAGATCAATCAAGAATGAATTAGGGTATTACCTCCATAGAGAGGGCGCGAACCTGGGTAAACATCGTGTCCCATGTCTCATGTTACCATCGACCTTAGACGCACAGTTCGGGACCCCCTACCCGAGATCCACCGGTTTTGACACCGACAACCTCCTCCTCCGGCTCCAGCTAGTCCGGAGGCAGGATGACTACGATCCAGGCTTCGCGCCGCCTCCAGATCTCCGGAAGCAGCTCAAAGCGCCGCTCCGGCAAGAGAATGGCGTATGTTATTACCTTCGTCTAGGCCATGGCTATTGGGCGACGGCGAGCGGAGAAGAGGCAATGGGAGGGGAATGAATGCGGCTACTGTTTGGGTTGGCTGCCAGGCTTAAATAAATGCGCTCCATCACGTGTGCCCGCAAATGCACAAATTGTATACGGGTCTGTTTAGGGCGCATCATGTAACTCGCATGTGCGTGCACAAAGGGTCTGTTTGGTAGGGAGTGTGTGTGTGCGCGCGCGCCTCTACTCTTCGGACATGTACTCCACCTTTTGCATCAGGATATAAGTAAAATGGTACCTTAGCTTGTAATTTACCTGGCTGTATTAATGTGATTGTGTGAAAAATGTCACTTCCTACTCGTGATTTGCGTTATATAATTATGAGTAGTTTGCTAACTAGTAAAATAAAGTGGAATTTGTCCATGTTATAAGTGAATTAATGTGATTGATTATCATGCAGGTAAGGTCGGACGAATGGTGGTAGGAACAAATACTCCACCTAGAGCATGTGTGTGTATGGTTGTAAAGAGAGACCATGCGCATGAAAGAGAGAAGCAAGATATAGATATATAGAGAGAGGAAGTGTGTGTGTGTGTATGAAATGGAGTCTTAAGTAGGGAAAGTAATTAAATGTGTGTGGCTTCATTGTAGAGAGGTGATGTGTATGGCAGAGGCCTTCAACGAGGGGTGCGAGAGAGAAGAGGCCCACAAATAGGGAAGAAAGGCATGTGCACATGAGAGGAGTGGACATTGAGATGACACGTTTGTTCGAGAGACACGAAGGAAGACTACTATCGATGGTGCATATAGGCGGGAATTAAACGACGGTTATTGGTTTTAGGGATAGAGGGAGGGGTGAGAGAGAGAGGGGTAGCCAGAAGAAGATGGTTAAGTTTGAGTATATGTTTTAGAGAAGAGACACATCCATACGGAAGCCATGTGCACACAAGAACAGAAAGATTCGATGAGGGTGGGGGCTGGGGGTAATTAACTAGGTATGGAGAGAGATGAGACCTTGAATGTGCATGTGCAAGACATATACATGTATACACTGGGGGTTGTGTGCATGCGCGCATGATCGAGATAAAAAGAGAGGAGACATAAGTCACAAGATCAACATGATGGGAGAGATGGATCGATATGGCAATATGCATCCATGTGAAAGTGGAGGGAAGAAGGCCCGATGATGGAGCATGTGTTTTGTCTTTAAGAGAGAGTGGCGTGGGGTGGAGCATGCATATATGGCGAGCAGAGAGAGCGAGACACAATATGTGTGTAGGAGACATCGACCTATAGGCATGTAGAAATAAACAGATACAATGTGTGTGATAGGAAGCAACAGTGCGTCCGAGAAAGAAGGTTGATGGAGAGAAATAGAGAGATAGAGATGCTAGCTAGATGGAGATCGGTTAGTGTGGGTGTTAGAGATAAGTGTGGGTGTTAGAAGGGTGAGTTATGTGTGCATGAAAGAGAGAGATATATATAGAGAGAGGGTGCATGTAGAGAGAATATATATATATATATATATATATATATAGGACTTGACTATTCTGTTACTACTAACAGAATATTATTATGTTACTATCGTGCCCTATATAGAGAAGGCTATCCGTCTGTTCCAAAGGCCCCTCCTTCCTCCCGAGAAAAACCTCTTGCATCGGGTCAACCCCACGATCTTGTCTCCATCCCGAGCGCCCACCACCTCCACCCTCGCGCGAACCGCCGCCAACTCCCTCATGCGCGCCGCCGGACACCGCCATGCTCCCTCGCCCCGCCGGACGCCGCCTCCCTACCCCACGCTGTCGGATGACGCCTCCCTCCCTCATGTCGTCGGTCTCTATCTCCCTTCGCAGCCCCACCGGACGCCTCCTTGATGCTGTTATATTATCATTCTTGGATGTTTTATATTCATTTTATAGCAACTTTATATCACTTTTTGGGACTAACCTATTGACATAGTGCCCAGTGCCAATTGTTGTTTTTTTGCTTGTTTTTACTTCACAGAATATCCATATCAAACGGAGTCCAAATGCAGCGGATCTTTTCGGAGATTTTTTTCTGCCCAGAAGACAACTTGGGAACAAAGGAAGTGCCAAAGGGGAGGCCCATGGGGCCCACTGCCCACCTGGGCACGCTAGAGGCCCCTGGCGCGCCCTGATGGGTAGTGGGGCACACGGAGGTCTTTTCCACTGCCTCTTAGCTCTATAAATACCCAAATATTCCAGAAATCCTAGGGGCTCAACGAAACACAATTCCAGCACCATGAACCATGAGATCCAATCTCGATCCCTATTCTGGCACCCTACCGGAGGGGAACACGATCACGGAGGGGTTCATCATCCTCATTGGTGCTCCTCCAATGATGCGTGATTAGTTTACCACAGACCTATGGGTCCGTAGACGGTAGCTAGATGGCTTCTTATCTCTTTTTGATTCTCAATGCAATGTTCTCCTCGATGTTCTTTTAGATCTATTTGATGTAATGGCTTTTTCTGGTGTGTTTGTTGGGATCCGATGAATTGCGAGTTTATGATCAGTTCTACCTATGAATATTATTTGAGTCTTCTTTGATCTCTTATGTGCATGATTATTATAGCCTCATATTGATATGTCTCCAACATATCTATAATTTATGAAGTACTCCTGCCATGTTTACGGCAATTTTATATTGTTTTGGTATGGTTTGAATGGAACTTACCCAGACTGACGTTGTTTTCAGCAGAACTACCATGGTGCTGTTTTTTGTGCAGAAATGAAAGTTCTCCAAATGCAATGAAACTTTTTGATGATTTTTTGGAACAAATGAGGCATTAGAAGCTTCGTGGGAAGGCCAGAAGAGCCATAAGGTGGCCACAACCCACCAGGGTGCACCAGCCCCCTCTGGCGCGCCCTGGTGTCTTGTGAGCCCCTCGTGGCCCATCTTCGCGTGAAACCAACACCAAAAAATCATATGAATACAGAAACCCCCCAAAATAACCCTAGATTAGAAGTTCCGCCACCGCAAGCCTCTGTAGCCATGAAAACCCAATTTAGACCCTGTTCTGGCACCCTCTCGGAGGGGGAAATCATCACTAGTGGTCATCTTCATCATCCCGACGGCCACCATGATGAGGAGGGAGTAGTCCACCCTCAAGGCTGAGGGTTTATACCAGTAGCTATGTCTTTAATATCTCTCTCTCTCTCATGTTCCTGATTTGGCACGATCTTGATGTATCGCAAGCTTTGTTAATATAGTTGGATCATATGGTGTTTTCCCTCTCTATCTTGTTGTGATGAATCGAGTTTTCCCTCTGAGATTTCGTTTTATCAGATTGAATACTTTTATGGATTTGAGAGCACTTGATGTGTGTCTTACTATGAATACCCATGGTGACAATGGGGTATCATATTGATTCACTTGATATATGTTTTGGCACTCAACTCGTGGATTCCCGAGGTGACATTGGGGTAATCTATGCATAGGGGTTGATGCATGTTTCGTCCTTGTTTCTCCAGTAGAAATCTTGGGGCACTCTTTGAGGTTCTTTGTGTTGGATTGAGTATTATGAATCTTAAATTGTTTGATGCATATCATATAATCAAATCATGAATACTCATAGTGACATTTGATTATCTAGGTGATAGTAGAGTTCGTTGATGTGTATCATATGGTGTTATTCTAGTATGAACTCTTAGATAGATCGACCGAAAATGATAGCTTGTTGTTATTTTAGTATGAACTCTTTGATAGATCGATCGGAAAGGATAACTTTGAGGTGGTTTTGTACCCTACAAAAAAATCCGTCTTATTTTTCTGCTACATAATAACTTTGGAGTGATTCTTCATCGCACATTGAGGGATCGCTATATGATCCAATTATTTTAGCATTGTTAAGTGATTGCACTCGCAAAAGTACAAACCCTAGATCTTGTTTTCAAGCATGGCAATACCATTTGTGCTCACTTTCGTTACTTGCTAGCTTGCTGTTTTTTATTATTACTATTACAAAAATCAATATCTACTATCATTACTACACTTGTACCACCATCTCTTCGCCGAACTAGTGCACCTATACAATTTACCATTGTATTTGGTGTGTTGGGGACACAAGAGACTCTTTGTTATTTGGTTGCAGGGTTGTTTGAGAGAGACCATCTTCATCCTATGCCTCCCAGGGATTGATAAACCTTAGGTCATCCACTTGAGGGAAAATTGCTACTAGCCTACAAAAGTCTGCGCTTGGAGGCCTAACACGAGTCTACAAGAATAAAATTGCGTAGTAGACATCAAGCTCTTTTCGGGCGCCGTTGCCTGGGAGGTAAGTGCTTGAAGGTATATCTTTAGATCTTGCAATTGAATCTTTTAGTTTCTTTGTTTTATCACTAGTTTGGTTTATAAAAAGAAAACTACAAAAAATGGAATTGAGGTTGCATCATATTATTCATCTTTATATTGTTTTTCATGAAAATGGTGGAAAGGAAAATTGTGCTCAATTGATAGAAGAAGAATTCAATAAAATGTTTGGCATAAAACCTTTGAATGATGAGCATGATTGCAATGTTGTTAGTATGAATTCTTTGAATATCAATGATGCTAATGATATGCAAAGCCATAAGCATGGGGATGCTATATTTGATGAGGATGATATTTTTAATCCCCCATTTGTTCAATTGCAATTGTTGCGAAATCTGATGAATGTTCTTCCTGTGGACATTATTCGTTCAATTGAATATTGTGGTGAATTTTATTTTTGCATGCCGATTCAAATGGAATATTTTTGTGTTAACCTGGCAATTGCTCCGCACACAGTTTAACTAAATGAGTGTGTGCGATCCACATCGGAAAGCATACGTCAACCGTAGCGGAACCGTCGGTGATACACAGCAGATCGCGTACGATTTGCGGCACTACTACGTGTGTGTAGGGGCTTCGAAACCATTTGTCATATCACATTATCGCACACGAGAGTTCGGAGTAAACCGTGCCCAATGTAAAATACAATCCCAGTCATAAATTTTTCAGGAAACGTGAGGGATCCCAAAGGAAAAGCGCATGTCACTCTTGCCACAACCGTCAGTGATACACAACAAATCACAAATGGTCTGCAGCACTTGTATGTGTGCGAAGGGGCTCCTGAACCATTTGTGATAGAACATTATCGCACACGGAAATTATTGGGAAATGTGTGTGATGGAGTCTTGCATGGCAGATGGGTTCCGCAGAAAACTCGTGTGTGATGGGGCACATATCGCACGCAGTTCATATGTTGGCCTGTGTGCCTTACATACTGTTTCCCAAATGGTTCATTACGACACACCATTTGGTTTCATTGCGTCATTAGAAACATTTAATCACCGATCCCACACATGTGAAAGAATTTAGTGTGTGTTGCATCACATACGATTACATTTGGCAAGGCCTCTGCATAATGGCTCCATATCCCCGACGGTTTCTGGGACGTGTGAAAAGGACCCCCTATTGCAGTCACTCACTTGGCGACGGTTCAGAATGCCATCGCGGAAAAGGGGTTAAAAACCATGTGTATAGCACCTCGCTGTACCAGTGTAACAAAGTGCCGTTAGGCAAGTTCGGCAGGACCATGGACATCACAAAGTTCTGTCGCTATAGAAAGTATACAGGTTGAAGTGACACATATCATTCTCAGCATCGTAAATACTAGAAGTTCCATCCTTCCGTATCATCGAGGATGCACCCTAGCTTCTTGAACGGCGTGAGGTCCTGACATTGCATGCCTATGCGAGTTCAGACGTCAGCTCGTGATATAGGGCCATGGTGGAGTATCACATTCTATTCGACGACTTCTTTCATGATGGTCATCGCAATGTCCCTCTGGATGCGAAAGAACACATCTCTAAGTTTATAATATGCTTCTTCTTGAGATTCTACCCACTTGTGGATATGATCATCGCTTTTAGTTGTCATGCGAAGCTTTTGGTGATCCCTTATGAACTCCATCATGAGATGGAGGACGTAGAATCAATCGTTCCTACTTGGTTTCGGGACATGGATGCAGCAGAAGTTAGTTTTATGCAAGAAACCTGTCTTGTGGTTCCTTTGTTTCCTGATCTACAGGTGGCCACCCCTCAAGGTGAATCCATGGAGAGCATCATCTAGAATATTCATTATGTGGGTGTAGTCCTTCTTATCGTAGTTTCTGGTAGCATCAAAATACACGGCATGGGAGACTTGCGGGCAAAGGACGATAAGGATGGCACACCCATTATTGCGGAGAAAAAAACACCTCAAATTATTCTCCATATGAGCGAGAAGGAATGATTGAAATGTACGAAAGGGTTGTCCGGCACTGACTTACATTGGATGATAAGGCAGGAGGACAATTTCATGGTCCTTATTCTGTATCATGAAGTTTTCTAGGTACTCCCTAGCAGTTTTACGCTCAAAACGCCGAGACTCAAGGACTTGTGCATGTAGTATGGATCTGTCACACAGATTTGCAAGATTTGTTCGCTCTTCATGACGGAGCTCATATGTTGCACAAAAAGGCGAACAATTGTAAAATCGAGTCGCCAAGTCAGAAACATCTCAAAGATATGCTCAAACCGCAGGAAGAACACCTCCACAGGCCGTGTGTAGACGTAGCAATTCCCCTCAGGCACACGAGCCACGTATGTCGAATATCCCGGATCCTTCGAGGCTAGTTGGCTTTTCTCAGTCGACAGCACATGGTCGTGCAGTCTCCCAAGATCCCCTAATATGGCCTTCAGTGATTTTGGTGGTAGCATCGGCTGGCCTATGACATGGAACATGGACGCACCTTTGATGGGTACATGCTCTTCAAAATCCTCCATCTAGCTGCTATGTGCTCTTGCTTGTTTGAAGGCAGCAGAGCCTTTCTTCGCCGGTCTCCTCCTCTCCTTTTTCTTGGGCTGACCATCAATACCCTTCCTTAACCCTTGCCCCAGTGTTGTCGGGCTAAGCACTGTACGACCATCGGCTAGTAGAGCCTGTGTTGAGGCGGCATTTTCAAGCGTGTCATGTGAGGATTGCATGAAGAGAGACTTCTTGCAATCAACCCTGCTAGGATGTTCCTACCCAGGCAGATTGTCCAACTCCTCTCAGCATGCTGATAGCCTGACTCGTCATATGGCCGACTCATCATTCCTAACTCATCGTCATAGGTGCCTGTATTGAGGAACCGAAGAGGGTCATCCTCGTCCACCTCATCATCCATTCTTTGTTCTATGGAGGCGATTACATCGACCACTGTTGTACCCCATTCCTCGCATCGTCTGCCGCTTTCACCCAGCACTACAAGCGCTGGTAATTGCGTAAGTGGAGTGGTGGTTTTCATACCTAGTTGCTAATATGTGGTTATTGGTGTGCTCTCGGACGGCTCCAAACGAAGAAGATTCTTCGGCCATAGCAGCACCCAACCCTTGTAGTTTCCAAGCCACGGTGGGGTATCCTCGTCCTCTCCCCCTAGCCGTACTAGAGGAGGCAAATCCGTGTGCCCCAATTTCACACTCGACAAGGTAATCCTAAAGTGCCCATCGGGCATCGACTGGTCGTGGAACATGAGTTCCAAGGGCTTTGTTATCACCTCCTTTCCCACGTCCACCTTCTGGACTTTGATCAAGTAGAGTACGATGCACGGGGATTTTCCCACCATTGAATAGATCCCCATGGTTTCTCCACGGGTCGTCCTTCTTGAGCCATCTTCGATGCCCCATGTATACGATTTTCCCAGACCCACTATCTTTCATTGGCGTTAGCTGCTGAGACGTCGTATCATCCATGCACCGCATGCATCCGCAATATCCGCGACACACCTGGCCTGCGACATATCCATAGCCGAGATAGTTGTGCACCGTCCTGATCAGTGGGGCTCTCATATAGAAATGCTTGCCTTTGCTAGCGTCCCATGTCTTGGCTGGTGTTTTCCATAATGTGTCTAACTCCTCTTGAAGTAGCCCCAGATACATATTAATATTATTTCCCGGTTGTTTTGGCCCTTGAATTAGCATGCTCATGTGTATGTACTTTGACTTCATGCCCAACTAGGGGGAATGTTGTACATCCATACAAACATGGGACATGTGGTGTTCTGGTTGCCAAACGAATTCATGCCATCGGTACATGCACCAAGCACGATGTTCCTTGCATCATATGCAAAATATCGATATTCGTCGTTCAACGCTCTCCACTTGCTTCCATCCATGAGGTGTCTCAGCTTCGGATCATCTCCATCGTCGGGCTTTGTCCTCTCTGCGTGCCAGCGCATGAGCTTTGCTTCCTTGGGCTCTACAAAATAACATTGCAGACGGGGAGTGATCAGTAAATACCATACAACTTTCTGGGGAGATTTCTTCCCAGCCTTCTTGTATGGACAAGCATTGCACACCGGACAACTGATTTTTTCTGCGTGCTCCTTCTGATAAATTATGCAATCGTTTATGTATGCATGGTATCTAACGTGTGACAGATCAAGAGGGCACACAATCTTCTTGGCCTCATCCACACTAGTAGGACATAGATTCCCCACAGGAAGAACATCCTTTAGGTACTTCAGAAGCTCATCGAGGCTAGTGTCGGTCCATTTGTTTTTAGCCTTCATCTTCAGAAGTTCGAGTGTGAAACTCAAGCAGGTCACCTCAGCATCGCAACCATCATACAATGGAGTTTTTGAGTCTACCATCAGTTGTTGTAGCTTGGCCTCCTCTCTAGAAGCAGCTCTGCCAGTACTCGTCTCCTTGCGAAGCAGTTCTTGAACATGACGGTCCCGCATGATTAAATTTAGTAGTGACGAAGTCTGCGGTGTGGAGTCCATGTTTTCTCTACCGCCATGTTTAACCTCTTCCCCGCCGCCATGTCTGGCTTCTTCCCCGCCGCCATTATCGGTCATCTCTTCGTCTTGCCCCGTGTCGTCATTGCCTGCCCTGTCGGCGTCCTCATCATCATCTTCAATTATCCACAGAGTATAGCCATCCGTGAAACCAGTCATGAGCAGGTGCGCCATCAAACGACCATCCTCATGGGGATCGAGCCAAACTCCTCCTTTACATCTTCGGCACAGACATAAAATCTCTGTCTGGTTATTTTCATTCATGTCCTACACCGTCGACCGTAACCACCTTTCCACCATCGTTCCATTGACCATCATGAACGCCTGCACGGTAATAATAAACAAATTGATTATAAAAATGCATGCATGCATCAAAGTCATACAAAAATTCGACATGACCTTCCCTATAAATAGGACATACAGAGTTTGCCCGAAATTCGCCGAAACCGGAAATAAATCGACATTTCAGAAAAACATAGGCAACTCAAGCACAATTCAGCAGCAACTCATGCCACACACACAATTTCCACCATATCGCTTGATTATGTCATATCACACACATACACAAATTTCCATTCTTGCAAAAGCACAAATTTTTAATCACCTATCTCGAGATCGAGCACGGTGATGATGATATCGATCAGTGTCGCCACACACCTAGGGAATGATGAAAAGTGGAGCAAACTTACTTCTTCACATGGCTAGATCTAATTAGGGAGGTACATAGGTCACTTCATTAAATGCTAAATCTACCTAGATAGTTGGGGAAGAATATGAGTTTAACTATTGGAGGGGGAAGGAAAAAGAGAAAGGAGATGCATTAATGGAGGTGGTGTAATTAGCTAGGAGCAATAAAGAGAGAGAAAGAGAGGTAGAAGAAAGAGAGTAATGGGAGGAGAAGTAGTGAGGAAGAATCAAAGTGAGGGAGAGAGGAGGTGGGATCTAGGGAAAGTGAAGTAAGAGAGGATGGGGGAGGGGGAGGGGAGGGAAAAGGTGGTCGCTGCGGTTTAGCAGTAGCGCTGGGGGTAAAATGTGTTGCTGCTAAAAAGATAGCAGTAGCGCGCCCCTAGGAGAAGCCCTACTGCTAAGTGGGGCCCGCCATGTGGCCAGGTTCACACATAGCCGTAGTGCCCCACCCAACAAACACGCTACTCCTATTCAGTTAGCAATAGCGCAGTTTTCTGAAGAGCGCTACTACTAAACCTAGCCTGGCAGCAACGATGGGCAATTTTAGTAGTAGTGATCTTTGTTCTTGCCGCGCTACTTCTAAGTCGATAGAAGTAGCGCCTTTTGTGGACATGCACCATGGCTAAGTAGCAGTAGCGCCTTGTTCTACCCAGCTCTACTACTAAGGTTTTGTGTATAAGGTTTTCCCTAGTAGTGTAAGTAACGCTCCCTTCCTCTAATCGAAAGCGAGCCTGTCGTCTTCCAGCCCCCAGTTGTCTGACTTCTCCTCCAACGAGGCGGTGCTCCAAACGCCTACACAAAGAAACATCTCCATAGGTAAGGCCCTCGCAAGGAGGCACAAGAAGCTCAAGCTGAGGTCACGGGGGCGGGCGAGAGTGCCCCTTTGATTACCAGGTGATTATTTGACTACTTCTAGTGCAAAAGCATTTCGGATTTTAACTTCTCTGATTATTTGCACGCAACACTCGCCTTCCTTCGCAGCGACAAGTATGAAAGCCGAGGGAACCGCGACTCTTCCCAGGGAGACGAAAGCACGCACTTCCGTGAGAACTCTATCTAAGGCTCCTCAACCTGAGGACTCGGCAACCAGCTCGGCTACTCCATCCGAGATCCAGTGTGCCACGAACTATCGCCGGTGGAAAACATCCCTAAGGAACCCGGCCTTCTCGGATCAAGAGTTCAATGCCCTCGGCGTGGTAGATGCATACCTCGGGGCAAATCTGAGGTGCCTTTGATCAATCGCTACATGTCTTGTCATGAGGTTTATGGGTAAGGATTTACCCAATTTCTTGTTGCTTTAGGATTTCACATATTTGTTTGAAGACAAATAAGGCTACCAATTACAGTAGTAGCCCCTAAGGCTTGGTATGGGCCCCTGGGGCCATACCAAGGCTTGAATATTAAACTATGCATGCTTCCCTTGACAGGAGGCTCAGTAGAAGAATGATCAGACCGCGACGCTGACCCAAGCAAAGGTGAAGCTAGACGCTGCTTTGTCCAAAGTGGAATAGGTGAAGAAATTCACCAGGGAGGCACATGGTAAGTGCTTTTATAAAAAGGATTAAACTCTCTTGCTTCACTTATATCTATTTAGAGAGTTAAGAGGAATTGGTCAATCACATGGTTACTCATAAAATCCTACATAAAGCTTGCAGATCACTAAATATGATATGTTTGATTCCTTGCAATAGTTTGGCGATATTGAGGTGGTAATATGGGGGCATGCTAGTAAAAGAATTAAATTTGAGTATTAATAATTGTGTTAAGGGAAGTAAGACTTTACGCAAGTAAATCCTCACTCATGTAAAGTGGTGCCCACTGACATTAGCGATGAGGTCGGAGCATAATTCATCCTCGATTGAAATCCTTCTGTGTTGTTTCAATCAGCGGTGCACGATGGTTAACTCCTACCAACCGCCCCCTAGGGGCATGCGAGCAGTAAATTTGCTTCGAGGGCTAATAAAACTTTCACAATAAGTATATGAGTTCTTTATGACCAATATTAAGGTCATGGATTATACACATTCTCACCCTTCCACCATTGGTAGCCTCTCTAGTACCGCGCAACTTTCGCTGGTGCATAAACCCTCCTTATATCTTCCTCAAAACAGCCACCATACCTACCTATCATGGCATTTCCATAGCCATTCTGATGAGGACATCAATGCCATTGTTACATCCACAGCCCTTGCTGCTATACATACTGGACCAATCACTAGAGCTCGCGCACGCCAATTGCATTAACAGGTATTTTCGTTTCTAGGTAACAATTCTCATGTTCATGAGAATATGATGCTGCCTAAATTGGATACATTTGTGTTGATTACTAATGAATGTCCTAGCATGGACAAGAGGGGTGAACACTGGAGCAGAAACAAGCATGAAGATGAAGGCACGCGTGAAGGGAACCAGAACGACGTTTCTAGTGCAAATTTCAGTACTTTGATGCCTCCTTGATGACATACAAGGACATGGATGAAATATACAAGATGCCCTTTCATAAATTTCGCCCATAGCTTATCATAGGTGTTGTGCCACCTTTATTTTTGGGTCAGGCCCATGTAATTTCGAAATACTTCAGTAGAGGTTGTTTTTAGAGTCCGTATGTGTGGGGAAACAAGAGTTAGGTTTGGTTTCGGACTCCTCCTCCAAGGGTCACGAAATTTCCGCCTCTTTCTCCATATATACAGCCCTTAGGGCGTCGTTTAGACTTTGGGTTTTGTTTAGATTAAAGTTCTCCATAGCTGCAACTTCGCATACTTTATTTGTGTTCAACGACCAGACCAAGACGTCACAGAACCCCACCTTGATCAATAAAGCTTTCATCCTATATTCACAATATCCAGATTGCAATCTCAGTTTCTTGCTTGTTCTTCATTTGCTTGTAGGAAATAGACCCTCGTGGTCAGGTTGATCATGCTCCAGCGTGATCAATAACCTCTCGGAGTTAGTTTAGCCATTACTAAGGCGTGACAACCTCGCACGTCCGTAGTCGGATCGTCAAAGTCTACTCCACTGAAAACGATAATCACCATCTCACCGAAAGATGGGACACCTTAGCGTCTATCAAGTGGTATCAGATTTCCAGGTTGCTTGGTGAGATTTTCTAGTTTTTCATAGTTAGATCGAGTCTGTTCTTCATACCTACAGTCCACGAAAAAGTCAAAAAATTTAGGGTTAGTTCATCATATCCAAACCAATCTGAGCCTTTGCATAATCTTTTTAGGATTTTGCTTTGTTTAATTTGCGGTTGCATCATCGTGTCAAGTTGCTAGTCTTAGCGTCTAGTCCTTTAGAGTTTTGAGTTCTGTCACAGTTTGTCACGCCGCCACCGCACTATCTTCATCGCTGCTGCCATCTACCACCACCGCTCCCATATCCTACCACTGCTGCCATATACCACCACCGCTACCATATCCTACCACCGCTACCATATACCACCACCGCTGCCATATACCACCACCGCTACCATATCCTACCACCATATATCCACCACCAACCCGAGTTCTTTTCATAGTAGGTTTGTTTTCGAGATCCATCTGTTTTCTGATTCGTGTTTCCTTGCCTGAGTAGGTCTCACAAAAAGAAAGTATGGAGACCCCCGGGCAGTTTTTAGGCCAAAATTTTAGCACGCAGATTTTTTTTCCTATCCCATTTTTAGGCTTTTCTGAGGCTTTTGAGACACGTGCCATCATAGTGATTTTTTATCGCACTTTTTGGTCGTCGCTGCCCTGATTTCTGAAAAAAATAGTCCAAAAAATGTCATGCCTATTCTATTATTTTGACTTGGGAAGAGTTTTGAGACACTCGCCATTATAGTGTTTTCGGCAAAAAAAACAAAAAAAGGGGCGCTAAAAAACAAGAGCGCTAAAAAAATTCCCAAAGTGTGCTTTTCCCTTCTTTACATGCCGCATCATGATTTTGTTAGTGTTCTAGGCTCGTGTCTCTAGCACGGTCTAGGCTAGGACCAGCACAGTATCATCGTTGAGCGTGTATTCAACTTTGCATCGCTGAATTGATTATTGCTGTCATTTTTGCTACCATATCATAAGCCTTCCTAGCTCCACATTCATCTACATCGTGCATTTGACACCACCTGGCAATCGCTCTGTCCAAGCTTTGAGAGTTTTGACTACAACGGTTGCCGATCACCACCTGTTGCTGGGTAAGAACTGGTAAGGATTTGAGATTTGCTTGATGGTTTTGTGACACACCACCACCCCCATTTTCTAGTAGTTTGTAGGATCATATTTTTGTGTGTTTCTATTGCTGCTAACCATGGCAGGACCACAAGCTGACAAGATTAACTGGGAGAACATGAGGAAGAAGGAGCTTCATGATAAATTTCAGCAAATGTTGGGTCAACAAGTGGAGACGTGATGGCCAGCTTTTGAAAGGAACTAGAGAGGATTGATGAGATTGAGAAGACAATTGACACCAAGTTGGAAGCCAAGTTCGATGAAGTACTCGCACGTCTACCACAACTACAACCCGCATCTGCTACACCATTGCAACAACATCAACAACCACCTCCATGTCGCGATCCAGTAGGGAGAGCACCGCGTGTTCCTCTTGAGTCAGGACAAACTTCTAGTGTTGCTGCTACTATTGTTGATGCTTTTGTAGCTCCTGCTGCTACTGCAGAGGTGGAGGACTATTACGAGGATGAGGTTGATCAAAATCAGAACTATGTGCAACCACCAGCACCACCATCACCAGGTCAACATCATGCATATAATTGCAATAGTAGGGCTACAGCACCACCTCAAGTACAAGATTATGACCATATTCCTAAACTAAAATTGAATGGTCCACCATTTGAGGGTTGATACATTCCCGATGGCTATCTTACTTGGGAGTTAGAAAATGAACAACGCTTCACATGCTTACAATATCCTGAGGATAGACGTGTTGCTACGGCTGTTTGTGAATTCACTAGTTTTGCTTCTGTTTGGTAGTCTGAACATTGTAGATTATATCAAGATAACATCCCTACTACTTGGGCTGCTTTGAAAACTTCTATGCATACTCGTTGGATCCCACCATATTATCAACATGAATTACTTCAAAAACTGCAGCGCTTGAGACTAGGAAAAAATTCTGTAGAGGAGTATTATCAGGAATTACAAACTGGCATGATTAGATGTAGTATTGTTGAGGATAATGAAGCTATGCTTACACATTTTATGGGTGGATTAAATAGATAAATTCATACCATTGTAGAGTATAAGGAGTATAAAAATATCACTTGATTATTCCATCTTGCTTGCAAAGCTAAATGTGAAGTGCAGGATCGACAGGCATTGGCGCGGACTAATTTTTTCTGCAGAGCGACCTTCATCATGGACACCGAGTCCATCTTCTACTTCCACACGTTTTGCTACACCGGCACCTCCGTCAGCTTCCACCTCCAACCATGATACAAGAAAGCAGGCACTACCACCACTATCTGCCAAGAGCACACCTATCGGGCCTGCACAGAGCTCTTCTTCATCCATGGCATCAACAGGGCACACACATGATATTATTTGTCGTCCTTGTAAGGGTAGAGGTCATTTTGCGCGAGAATGCAAATCTCCATGTGTTATGATTTCTACTGAGAATGTTGTGTATGAGTCCTCTAGTGACTATGATGAGGTGAATTTGGCTCTTATTACAAGTGAAGAACATGGTGTAGATGATTCTGATCATGAGACACCATACATGGCCGTTGAATATGCTGATAGGTATGAAAGTTTAGTTGCTCAATGTGATTTGAGTGTGCAGGTCACACAAGCTGAGCAAAATCAGAGGCATAATTTGTTCCATACAAAGGGAGTTGTGAAGGAGCGTTTTGTTCACATCATCATAGTTGGAGGGAGCTGCAACAACTTGGCTAGCATGGAGATAGTGGAGAAGCTATCTCTCACCACAGGACCACATCCACATCCTTACTACATCCAATGGTTCAACAACAACGGCAAGGTTAAGGTAACACGTAATGTTCGTGTGCATTTTAGTATATCTACATATGCTGATTATGTTGATTATGATGTTGTACCCACGCAAGCATGTTCCTTATTACTTGGTAGACCATGGCAATTTGATAAAAAATTATGTACACAGTGGTAGAAACAATCAGTATACTCTTGTTCATAAGGATAAAAAATATTACTTTGCTTCCTATGTCTCCTGATTCCATTCTGAAAGATAATATTAATCGAGCTAATAAAGCAAAACAGGAGAAAAATAAGAGTGAAAATCAGATTGTTGCAACAGAATTTGGGCAACAAATGAAGCCTAATAATAAACCATCTAGTGTTGCTTCTGAAATTAAATTGAAACTGCATGTTTACTTGCCACCAAATTTGATATTGATGATCTAGATGTTAGCAAATCTGTTTGTTATGCTTTTGTGTGCAAAGAGGCATTATTTTCATTCGAGGACGTGCCTTCCTCTTTGCCTCCTGCTATCACTAACATTTTCCAGGAGTTCACTGACGTCTTTCCACAAGATGTACCATCGGGATTACCACCTATTCGAGGGATTGAGAATCAAATTGGCTTAATTCCCAGTGCATCGCTACCCAATCGTACACCATACTATACCAATCCATAGGAGACGAAGGAGATTGTCGGTGCAACAAACCCTGGCTCTGTTGCCCAGACTATGCATAGGCACAAGAACAGGACCACAACACCAAGATCAGATTGAAGCACAAGGGACCAGCCCTTTGAAGGATCCAACATGGGGATCAAGGAGACCAAGAAGAGCTAGAGAAGCGGGACATTGCTAAGGGAAATGGCTCCCCTTGCCGGGCAGGCCAGCCTGGCGAGGACGGGGTTACCCCCGGAAGCAAGTCTTCGGGTCGTCTCGGCAGGCCTGCCAGGATTTATGAAGGCAGAACCACCTCACTGCGCCACCTCATCATGACCCAAGTCGTTAATCAGTGCAGTGTCAAGCTCCAAGGTGACTAAGTGGCTGCTATTCACCACTTGGCGGCCACTTCCTACAGAAAACGCCTTCAAGTTACACCCGTCCTGCAACGTGTCAAGCAAGCAGGTGCAAAGCTAATAATACATCCCGGCAGGGCCTGCCGGGCGAGCTATGATGTGACGTTGAGCGGCGCATTTAATGCACTCTGTCAACCTGCAGAGTTAGGTATGATAGCACTGTTTGCTATGTAATCAGTGCATAATGAGTGATTTGCCACTTTGGTGATCCCTTTATCTATAAAAGGAGGCCCATGGCAACCATAGAAAGTATTCGGATCTCCTGACATCCATACGTGTGTAGCCGCTCTCGCCCCAAGGCAGCTCTGCGGGGCAAGTGAGCTGCTCTCACCACCATTCCTCGACCATCATCCACCAAATAAGGAGTAGGGTTTTACGCCTCATGGCAGCCCGAACCTGGGTAAAGATTGCCCGCGTGATCTCTATCGTGTTGCTCCATGTTCTTCCGCATTTTGTGCAATGTGCCATCCCCCGCCGAACCAGAAAGGGACTCTTGGTCCCATAGGTGGCCGTGGTTTCCCGTGACATCTTTGGCATGCTAGGTAGGGGGTCACTTGCGCGAACCCAAAGGCATGAGCAGCCTGTCATCTTCATCGCCATTTTCATCATCAACGGCTCCATCGACTATGGTGCCCAAGAAGAAGCCCGGTGCCGCAGATCACCCGTCCACCTCGAAGGCTCTACCGCTCGCAGTCGCCGACGTCGTGGAGAATGCACGGGCGCGCGAGGATGCGGGTGCTCCAGGGAACCCACCACCTCCCCCGCGGCCGAAGCAGGAGCAGGAGGCACCGGAGGAGAGCAGCATCAGCAACATCCAAGTGGCCATGCTCCACGAGGTACGAACGAAGGGGTTATTCCGTCCGTACCTCTTCTCCTCACCGAAGGGCATAGCCACAGCGGTGGCGCTCGGTCTGGGGCAAATCGCCACCCTCCGGCCGCCCCCGTCACAGGTATGACCGCGGGCGCACACCTTCCCCGGAGCGGGTTGACCCTATCGCTGCGCCAAATGGAACCGCTGGCCCTCAAGCGCCTCCACCACGTCACCATGCCATCCAAGCGGCTGGTTCACAACAGCGAGGGCGCGTTGCAGTTTCCACCGGCACCGTCAGGAGTCGGGCGACGATGCGGTCTACATGTTCATCGCGGATGCCAAGCACCGGTGGGGAGGCAATGGCGCGGTCCTAGCTGCTATTGAGGGTCCCACCGGAGGCTGGTCAAATGGACGAATGGAGAGCCACCATTCAAAGTTTGATTGCCTACGCCGAGGCCGGGGGCTCACAACAAGCTGGCCTGCCATAGTCTCCCCAAGCAACGACAATGGCCCGCGGTGCTAGTCGTATGGAAGGGGGCACCCATGCTGTGCAGTCCCCACCACGGCAACCAGCATGGGAGCTGCGGAATCAAGAACCTGGCGATGTCTCGATGGCCTCTTCCGACCCTCGAGCATGTCCAGGTCAACGGCGAGCCCCGAAGGACCAGCAGAGGGGAGGTGCATGCATCGTCATTGAGCGATGCCGCGACGACCACTGTCGGACCAATGGATGCGATGGCCCCGACGTCAACGAGCCTGTGCTTGAGGATGGTGGGTGCCTGCCTTTCGAGGTTGGGTGCCCTACCTTTACTCATGAGCTACGACAAGTCTGCTAGCCATCCGCTCGCACGTTCAAGCCAGAGATACCCGAGAAGTACGACGGGAGGCTGAACCCGGCAGAGTTCTTGAGCATTTACACCATCGTTGTTCAAGCTACTGGGGGAAGAGATGACAAGGTGTTCGCCAACTACTTCCCTTTGGCGCTCAAGTCCAATGTGAGGTCTTGGCTGATGCACCTGCCAGAGAACTCCATTTCGTCATGGGCTGACATGTGCCATGAGTTCATTGGAACCTTCACAGGCGGCCATCAAGAACCAGGATGTCCCATCCACTTGTAGCTTCTCCAGCAGAAATAAGGAGAGACTCTATGGAAGTACTTGCAGAGATTCAACAGAGTCCACAGAAATATCCCAGATATCCACCCAGCAGCTATGATAGCTTCCTTCCACTCCAGTGTGTGCAACTGGAGGATACATTCCAAGATGAACATACAGTTGCCCAAGACCGTGAAGGAGCTTTACACCTTGGTGAACAAGTGTGCTTGGGTGGAGGAAGTGAGGAAACTTTTTGCAGAGGTGGATTGTGTCGACATTGACTCAGAGGATGACGATGAATCCACCGGTCAAAAGAAGAAGAACAAGAGGCGCAACAAGAGGCGCAAGGATAAGGCAGTGATGACTGTTGAAGGATCAGTCACGCCTAGTACCGACAAGAAGGCTAGGGTCGAAGCCCCTAGTAAGGAAGTTGTCGCGTGCGCTGACTGCCGGGAGGCTGCGGCTGCCAGGAAGGCTGGGAAAGGCGATGGGCCATATTGCAAGATTCATCGAACCAAAGGCCATGATATTCAAGAGTGTCATCAGGTAGAGCAGCTCGTCAAGAAGCAGAGGACTGAGTATGAGAAGTGTGACAAGGAAAAAGGTTAGAATGGCGCTGGTGAGAAGGGCCGAGGCGGTGAAGCAAATCGCCCCGGCAAGGCTTTTCGGAACCAAGGAAAGCCCGCTAGGGGGCGTGAGAAGGAAGTTTGCACTGATGAGAGTGATGGAGGGGATGAAGAGGAAACCGGCAAGCAGGAATTCCAGAAGGCCACTGACGCCCTGTGCATTGATGGGGGCGCATCTTTGCACTCCTCTCAGCGCCAACTGAAACAGTGGGCGTGTGGGGTCAATGCCATCGAGCCAACGGCAGAATCTCAAAAGCCGCTCAAATGGTCACGCACTCCCATCATCTTCAACAAAGAGGACCATCCAGACCGCACCACTGTGGTAGGATATTTTCCATTGTTGGTCTCTCCAACAATTTGCAACCTCAAAGTCACAAAGATGTTGGTTGAAGGCGGGGCTGGGCTGAATCTCATTCCCAAAGGTTATCAGCAAGCTTCAGATAGCAAAGGAAGAACTAAAGGTTATGGGCACGTTTCAAGGAATCAATCCCGACAGGAGTCGTCCTAAGGGAAAGATCACGTTGCCAGTAACATTTGGGGGAGAATTAAACTACCGGACTAAGAAAGTTGTGTTTGATGTGGTTGACCTCCCCTGGTGTAAAATGGGATCCTTGGACGCCCAGCTCTGGAAAAATTCATGGCGGCATCCCACTATGCCTACAACACTTTTAAGATTCCAGGGTGAGTGGGAGTCATTTCCATTCCATCAGATGAGAAAGACACAATCATTTGTGTGGATAAGATGTACCGGGACGCAGTCGCGGCAGAGGCCGTGGCAGCGGCAGTTCCCATTAAGGAAAACAAAGGGAAGATGAAGGATAGCAGGGACGCCAGTAAGGAATCGGGGAAGCGTACCTCTTCAGAGTGCACTGCGCCTATTCATGACTTGCCGGAGAGTTCCAACAGCAAGAGATCCAAGGTTGCTGCATGACATGTGAAAAAGGTCCCGGAAGGGTTGGCTGGCGTTGATGTTACCTTCACTATCAGCGCCACCCTTGATGAAAATAGGAAAGCGCGCTCGTTGCCTTCCTGCAGGCGAATGTCGATGTGTTTCCTTGGCAACCATCTGATATCCCCGGTGTTCCCAGGAAGGTAATCGAGCACCACCTAGCTGTCTGCCCACATGCCCGACCCGTCAAGCAGAAGGTTCGGAAGTAGGCCTTGGAGAGGTAGCAGTTCATTGCCGAAGAGATTAAGAAGCTTGAGGTAGGTGGTCTGGTTAGAGGAGTACTGCATCGAACATGGTTAGCAAACCTAGTGGTCGTATGCAAGGCTAACAGAAAATGGAGGCTTTGCATAGATTTCACAGATCTCAACAAAGCTTGTGCGAAGGACCCATTTCCCTTGCCGCGCATCGGCTAGATCGTGGACTCCACTTCAGGTTGTGATTTTCTCTCCTTTCTGGATGCATACTCTGGGTACCATCAGATCTCCATGTCCAAGGAAGACGAAGAGAAGACCTCATTCATGACCCCATATGGTACATACTGCTTTATACGCATGCCTTTCGGGTTAAAGAGTGTCGGATCCACTTTTGCATGAGCAGTCCAGATTGGTTTTGAGCCGCAGTTGCACAGAAACATTGAGGCTTATATGGATGATATTGTGGTCAAAACCAAGGACAAAGCAACTCTCATCCAATATTTGGAGGAGACATTTGCTAATCTGCGCAGGATTAACTTGAAGCTAAATCCGGAGAAGTGTGTGTTTGGCCTTCCCTCCGACAAGCTACTTGGGTTCTTTGTGTCCCACCATGGGATTGAAGCGAACCCCGACAAGATCAAGGCTATCGAGTAGATCCAAGCACCCAAGACAGCCAAAGATGTGAGGCGTTTGACAGGGTGTGTTGCTGCACTTAGCAGATTCATCTCCAAGTCTGCTGAGCACCCCCTGCCCTTCTTCAAATTTTGAAAAAGGCAGGGCCCATGAAGTGGATCCCGGAAGCAGACGCAACTTTACAAGATTTGAAGACCTACTTGTCCTTTGTGCCTACTTTGGTTGCCCGCAAACCACAAGAGTCGTTGATGCTATACTTGGTGACAACTAATCAAGTGGTTAGTGCAGCCCTAGTGGCACATCGAGAAGTAGAGGAAACAGAGAGCGGGCAAAGCCCAGCAGGACCGAATGAGGATCAGGACAAAGAAGAGCGCAGCAGCAGGTGCAACCCCAAGGACGCGGCAAGGAAGAAAGTGGTGCAGTGCCCAGTATACTTCGTCAGTTCCCTGTTGCAGGGGGCTAGGTCGAGGTACTCTAGTGTGCAAAAGTTGATTTATGGCCTCAGGGAAACTGCGCCACTACTTCCAAGCCCATGAGATTACGGTTGTCACCCACTTCCCACTGCAAAGGATACTCCGAAACCCTAAGGCTACCGGCAGAATAGTGGAGTGGGCTTTGGAGTTATCCATCTTTGGCATGAAGTTTGAGAGCACATCAGCAATTCAGGGCAGGGTATTGGCAGAGTTTATTGCAGAACGGACGCCACCCCTGATGAAGTGCTCCAAATAGTTACCCCCAGCAAGGAAGCGCCCCAGGAATGGATTATGTATTTCGATGGTGCTTTCTCCTTACAGGGTGCAGGAGTTGGCGTGCTTCTCTTTGCTCCCACTGGGGAGCACTTGAAGTACGCCGTCTAGATGCATTTTCCCTGGGAGGAGGCAACCAACAATATAGCAGAGTATGAAGTGCTCCTTGCTGGGCGCAGGATTGCCACATTATTGGGAATCAGGAAGCTAATCATTCGAGGAGATTCACAACCTGTGGTGAGACAAGTCAACAAGGATTACCAAAGTCCATTGATGGAGGCATACGTTGAGGAAGTGAGGAGATTGGAGGAGCGCTTTGACGGACTATAAACAGAGCACGTACCCCGTGCGAAAAACAGCATAGCTGATCATCTGTCAAAGTGTGTTGCGCAAAAACTTCTTGTGGAACCAGGAACTATTGTTCTCCATCTTACTTAGCCCTCCGTATCCCAGCAGCAATGGCGCGAAAGAGGAGGAAGTTGGACTCTGGTGAGCCTCTCCCAGTAGAGCCCCCCGGGGCTCCTGGTAGGAACCCTACCGGAAATAACTCCCCATCGATTACCGGGTCGTGTCATCCTGTCGGGCCAATGGCACCTGCGGTCGAGGAACGCTCTCCCGCAGATGAGGAGGTGCCATTAGTCCTTGTTACCGAGCCCCAAGTTCCAACTTGGGCAAGGCACATAATCTATTTCCTCCCATCTAGAGAACTTCCCGATGAGAAAGAGGAAGCTAAAAGAGTTGGAACTTGGGAGGCACATAATGTATCAGTTTGTCAATGACACTCTGTACAAAGGGAGGCCCAATGGTGTGAAATTGAAGTGCATCTGCCAGGAAGAAGAAATAAACAAAGGCATGTGCGGCTCCCACATTGGATCAAGGGCATTAGTTGGGAAAGCATTCCGACAAGGATTCTATTGGCCTACAACCCTCCAAGAAGCCGTCGAGCTAGTCACCAAGTGTGAAGCCTGCCAGTTCCATTCCAAGAACATCCACCTGCCTGCACAAGATCTTTAGACAATCCCTTTGTCATGGCCGTTTTCGGTCTAGGGGCTCGATATCCTTAGCCCTTTCCCCCGAGCTGTCAGGGCATTTGAATTCTTGTTCGTTTCCATCGACATGTTTACAAAGTGGCCGGAAGTAAATGCCGTGAGAAAGGTGACTGCTCAGTCAGCTATGAAGTTCTTGAAAGGATTGGTCTATCTCTTCGGGTCCCTGCCCGGATCATCAAAGACAATGGCACCCAGTTCACGAGTCGCGCCTTCATGTAATACATTCATGCCCTCAGAAGCAAGAGCTCATTTGCCTCTGTTGGACATCCTAGAAGCAATGGACAAGCTGAGAGGGTGAATGTTGAGGTGTCACGAGGACTCAAGACGAGGACATTTGATACACTACAGAAGCACGACAGGCGGTGGATCAATGAGCTGCTGGTAGTTCTCTGGTCCCTCAGAACAACACCAAATCGAGCTACCGGGCAGACTCCCTTCTCCCTATTCTACGAGGCAGAAGCAGTTATCCCCATGGAACTCATTTACGAGTTGCCTCAAGTGCTTGCCTATGATGAACTAGCGCAAGATCAGCACCGGCATGACGACGTTGTGCTACTCGAGAAGAACCGTCTCCGGGCTGCTATATGTGTTGCACTCTACTAGTAAGCCCTGCGTCGCTATCACAACTGCTGGGTTCAAGACCAGTGTTTTGAGGAAGGCGACCTTGTCCTTAGGCGTGTTCAGTCTATCAAGGGTGCAAACAAGTTGACGCTGAAGTGGGAAGGCCCTCACCGGGTAGTATGAGTCACCAGACCTGGCATAGTCCATCTGGAGACCGAAGATGGTATTTAATTGCAAAACTAATGGAATTTGAGCATATCCGCAAGTTCAACCCATAAGGCGCGGAGCCGCCCTTTTATACAGGCCTTGCCTCAGTTGCATGTAACCCCTTGTACAGAGCCAGGTGCAGACCCTGAGCAACAGACAAATAAACAAAGCGTTGGGGACCCCCGACAAGTTGCATGCATGCATAAGCATTTCATGAGCATCGCATGAGCATTGCATGTTCATATAGATAGGATCGCATCTGGCATCATTTCCATCTTCATAAAACTGCAGATTCCTGCTGAGAAATTGGCCTCTAAAGGAACCTGGAAAGATGAACCAACATTGTGATCTCTGACATGCCAAACAGATAACTTCTATCTCTAGTCCATACGTGTTCTATATGTAAAAACTTGTGCATAAGAAAACCTTGCCGCTTTTTGAAGCTTATGTGCTCCCATGATTTGACTTGAACGTTGCTTCGGTGAGGATGGTCGTAATGGAGTTTGATGAAAAAAGATTGGCTGGGGGTTGGTCCTTCATTTTTGCCCGGTAGGCTTGGTTTTGTGGCAACAAAGAAGAGGGTACCGGCAGGATAGTCTATCGGGTACAAGCAAGATGGAATAAACGAGCGATATTAGTATACTCCTTATACTCTAGAATGGTCTGAATCTCTCTATTTAATCCACCCATAAAACATGCAAGCATAACTTCATTCTCCTCAACAATACCACATCTAATCATGCTAGTTTGTAATTCCTGATAATATTCTTCTACAGAATTTTTTCCTTGTCTTAAACGCTGCAATTTTTGAAGTAATTCACGTTGATAATATGGTGGAACCCAATGAGTACGCATAGCAGTTTTCAAAGCAGCTCAAGTAGCTGGAATGGGATGTAATCTACAATGTTCAGACCGTCAAACACATGCGAAGCTAGTGAAAGCACAAACAACAGTAGGAACATGTCTCTCCTCAGGATATTGTAAACATGTAAAACGTTGTTCAGTTTCTAACTCCCAAGTAAGATATATATCAGGACATATCTACCCTCAAATGGTGGAATATTCAATTTCAGTTTAGGAAGATGGTCATGATCTCGTACCTCATATGGTGGTGCAGCCCTACCGTTGTGATGATATACCTAAGGACGACCTAGTGGTGGTGGTGCTGGTGGTTGCATGTAGTTCTGATTTTGATCAACCTCATCCTCGTAATGGTCCTCCACCTCTGCAGTAGCAGCAGGAGTGACAGAAGCATCAACAGCGGCACCAGAATTTTGCCCAGGGTCAATGGGAACGCGTTGTGCTCGTCCCACTTGATCTGGAAAGCGACGTTATTGTTGTTGAGGTGCGTTAGGGCAGCCGGTGGTGGTGGTGGAAGATGCGTGAGCAATTCATTAAACTTGTTATCGAGCTTTGTTTCGAACGTCTTCTCCATGCCATCTATCTTCTCCATGGCCTCTTCAAATTTGTTTAGCACATCTTGCACCTGTCCACTCATCATTTGCTGAAATTTATCATGCAACTCCTTATTTGTCATGTTCTCCCAGTCAGTCTCGTCGGATTGTGATCCTGCCATGGTTAGCAGCAATAGAAACACACAAGAATATGATCCTACAGACTACTAGGAAGTGGTGGTGATGGTGTGGTGGACAGTCACAAATCCATCAAGCAAATCTCAAATTCTTACCAGTTCTTACCAAGCAGCAGGTGGTGATCAGCAACCGTTGTAGTCAAAACTCTCAAAGCTTGGATAGAGCGATTACCATGGAGAGTCAAACGAACGACGTAGATGTATGTGGAGCTGGGAAGGCTTATAATATGGTAGCAAAAAGGGTCAGCAATAATCAATTCAGAGATGCAAAGATGAATAAACGCTCAACGACGGTACTGTGCTGGTCCTAGGCTAGACCGTGCTAGAGACGCGATCCTAGAACATGTGGGTCTCCAGACTCTTTTTTTGGCCTAATAACTGCCCGGGGATCTCTAGACTTATTTTTCGAAACCTACTCAGGCAAGGAAACGCGAATCGGAAACTAGACGGACCTCGAAAACAAACCTAATATGAAAGGAACTCGGATTGGTGGTGGATATATGGTGGTAGGATATGGCAGCGGTGGTGGTATATGGATACGGATTGGTGGTGGTATATGGATACGGATTGGTGGTGGTATATGGATACGGATTGGTGATGGTATATGGAGACGGATCGATGGCGGATAAAAAGTGGTGGCGGTAGATGGCAGGGGCGATGATGATGGTGCGGCGGCGGGGTGACAACTTATGACCAGAACTTGAAACTCTAAAAGACTAGACTCTAAGACCAGCAACTAGACACGATGATGCAACCACAAATTCAACAAAGCAAAATACTGAAAAGACTATGCAAAGGCTCAGATTGGTTCGCATATGATGAACTAACCCTAATTTTTTTGGCTTTTTTCGTGGACTATAGGTATGAAGAAACAGACTCGATCTAAACTACGAAAAACTGTAAAATCTCACCGAGCAACCTGGAAATCTGATACCACTTGATAGAGGCGAGGGTGTCCCGATGTTTCGATGAGATAGATATCATTTTCTGTGGGAGTCGACTTTGACGATCTGACTACGAACGTGCGAAGACGGCCTTAGCAATTGCTAAACCAACTTCTGAGGGTTATTGACCACGCCGGAGCACGATCAACCTGGCCACGAGGGTCTATTTCCTGCAAGCAAATGAAGAACAAGCAAGAAACTGAGATTGCAATCTGGATATTGCGAATAAAAGAGGAAAGCTTTATTAATGAAGGTGGGGTTCTGTGACGTCTTGGTCTGGTCGTTGGACACAAACGAAGTACGCGAAGTTGCAGCTATGGCAAACTTTTAATCTAAACAAAACCCAAAGTCTAAATGACGCCCTAAGGGTTGTATATATGGAGGAAGAGGGGGGAATTTCGTGGCCCTTGAAGGAGGGGTCCGAAACCAACCCTAACTCTTGTTTCCCCACACATACGGACTCTAAAAATAGCCTATACTTAAGTATTTCGTAAATACATGGGCCTGGCCCAATAATAAGGTGACGCAGCACCTAGAATAGCCTCTAGACGAAATTTATGAAGTGGCATCTTGTATATTTTGTCCAAGACTTCATGCACTCCTTATGGTGGCTTCAAAGTACTAAAATCATCACTTGTAACTCCGGTCTTGATCCCCTTGTGCATGCCATCATCTCCATGCTTGAACTTGCTGCATGGTTCATATTTCTTGTCCAAGCTAGGCCCTTCATTTGTAAGCTAAACAAATGTATCCAATTTAGGCAGCATCATATTCTCATGAACATTAGAATCATTACCAAGAAACGAAAGTACCTGACAATTCAATTGGCGTGCGCGAGCTCTAGTAATTGGTCTAGTATGTATAGCAGCAGGGGTTGTGGGTGTAACAATGGTATTGATGTCCTCATCAAAACTTGTTTATTTAAATATAAAGAGGCACTCACCTTTGCATGGACATATACATGCGCGAGTCCCCGACAAGGTTCATCTTTTTCATTAATATGCTGATAAAATAAGTGCAGACCATTCAGAACACAAACATGGACTCAAGAGATTACATTATTCGAACTAAAATTTGGCAAGTGCCTAAAGTTTTAAGATTGAAAAAAGATAAGTGTCGCGTAATGCCCTTTCTTGTCCCTCTCCTTTGTAACACCCACGATGCGGCTATATCTCCCACGTGTCGGAGCACGACTTAGAGGCATAACCGCATAGTAGGCATGTCTCAAGAGGGATAATCTTTACACATCCCATGTACTGAATAAGAAAGGGATAAAGAGTTGGCTTACAATCGCCACTTCACACAATACATAAATATAGCATTACATCATCCAGAATACAATCAAGGTCCGACTACAGAACGAAATAAAGAAAGACAACCCCAAATGCATAGATCCCCGATCGCCCCGACTGGGCTCCACTACTGATCAACTAGAAATGAAACAACACAATGAACACGACCTTCATCGAGCTCCCACTTCAGATGGGTTGCGTCACCTGCGTTGGTATCATCGGCACCTGCAACTGTTTGGAAGTATCTGTGAGCCACGAGGACTCAGCAATCTCACACCCTCGTGATCAAGACCATGTAAGCTTAAAGTTAGGAAAGGGTAGTGAGGTGGAGCTGCAGCAAGCACTAGCATATATGGTGGCTAACTTACGCAAATGAGAGCGAGAAGAGAAGCAAAGCACAGTCGAGAAGCTATAATGATCAAGAAGTGATCCTGAAACTACTTACGTTCAAGCATAACACGAGACCATGTTCTCTTCCCGGACTTCGCTGATAAGAGACCATCACGGCTACACACGTGGTTGATTCATTTTAGTTAAGTTAAGTTTCAAGTTATCTACAACCGGACACTAACAAATGCCCATCTGCCCATAACCGCGGGCACGGCTTTCGAAAGTTCAAAACCCTGCAGGGGTTTCCCAACTTAGCCCATCACAAGCTCTCACGGTAAACGAATGATATTCCTTCTCCCAGGAAGACCCGATCAGACTCGGAATCCTGATTACAAGACATTTCGACAATGGTAAAACAAGACCAGCAAAGCCGCCTGAATGTGCCGACAAATCCCAATAGGAGCTGCACATATCTCCTTCTCAGGGCACACCAGATTGTCCAAGATTCCGGTAGGCCAACTCAAAGTTGCCCATGGTGGCCACCGGCTGATGACAGGTTGGACCAACACTCAGAGGAGCCCTGGCCCGGGGATTTAAAATAAAGATGACCCTCGGGCTCCGGAAACCCGACGGAAAAAGGCTTAGGTGGCAAATGGTAAAACCAAGGTTGGGCCTTGCTGGAGGACTTTTATTCAAGGCGAACTGTCAAGGGGGTCCCATTCCCCCAACCACGTAAGGAACGCAAAATCAATGAACATAACACCGGTATGACGGAAACTAGGGCGGCAAGAGTGGAACAAAACACCAGGCATAAGGCCGAGCCTTCCACCCTTTACCAAGTATATAGATGCATTAATTAAATAAGAGATATCGTGATATCCCAACAATATCCAGGTTCCAACATGGAACATACTTCATCTTCACCTGCAACTAGCAACGCTATAAGAAGGGCTGAGAAAAGCGGTAACATGGCCAAACAACGGTTTGCTAGGAAAGGTGGGTTAGCAGCTTGACATGGCAATATGGGAGGCATAATATAGCAAGTGGTAGGTATCGCGGGATAGCAATAGAGCGAGCATCTAGCAAGCAAAGATAGAAGTGATTTCGAGGGTATGGTCATCTTGCCTGAAATCCAGCAAGGAAGAAGAACGAGTCCATGAAGAAGACAACCGAACGTAGTCGAACGAATCCTCACAAATGTGACGTTATCGGAACTAACCCGAAAAAGCAACACCGGAAAGAAGCAAACAACATAGTAAACAACCATCACATAATCATGGCATGATGCACAATCAAGTATGATGCATGTCCGGTTTAATGAGGCATGGCATGGCAAAATGCACAAGCAACACTACAAGTTAAGTGGAGCTCAATATGCAACGAGTTGCATATTGCCGGAACACCACATTCAAGCTATTTAGTTCGATCTAGTTTATGTACCCAACAATATTAAATGTTGATTAACATGGAAAGAGGTGAAGCAAATGAAAACTACCTATCTAGGCAAGTTTAAATGAGGCTGGAACAACAAACAACAAGTCCGAAGAAATCCTCATGAGCATATATTAGATTTGGTACCGTTCTGCCCTAAACACTATTATAGAGTTATTAAACATGCAAAGTAAATCCACCATGTTAAACTAGGCATTTTTCCACCCCATTTAATTATAAAGTTTGTTAAGTTTGGAGCTACGGTTAATTAGTTATGAAATGAAGCATTTTAACATGGCCTTATGCAAAATAAACACAAACAACATTTTAGTCATTTTTATCATGGTTGAAAGTTGCATATTATGAAACTAGATGAAAAACTAAGCATTTTACATATATAATGTTTTTACAAGTGATGCATGGTTGAAAAGTTAGGATATGCATGAAACTTAGGGGGTTTTCTGCAAAACTACAGTCTCTGGATAATTAGCAAAATCGCAGAACAGGGAAAAACCCTATCGGGCCGAATCTGAAGAAAGCTGGGTCTATAGAAAAAAACAACGGAGGCTCCGCTGGGGCCTCACCATGGGCTTCGGCCCAGATCTGGAAAGCAGAGGTAGGCCAGTTGCTGGGACTCGGAGCGATGCGGCTGGATTGGCCCAGGCAGCAGGGCGACGGGTCAACCACGCGGGCGAGCGGTTCGAGTGAAGCAGGGGAGGCAGCATGCACGGTCAACGTCGTTCTTGCACGCAGAAGCAGGGAAGGCCGGCGAGGGACTTGGTGCGGGGCAACGGCTTCAGTTTAGGGGAGCTTGGGCGCAAGGGATGGGAGGCCGGATCAGGACGCGGGAGGTCGCCGGGGTCCCGTTCCGTGCCGGATCGAAACGGAGGCAGGCCAATGGACTTGGATCTCTAGGCGGTGGCACAAGCGGAAGAGGCGCTCGGGGTTGTGGTTGCGGACATTGGCGCTCCTGGGCAGAGAGGTAAGAGCTGAGGACCAGAGAAGAAGAAGGAAGGGAAGGAGAGGGGCGGCGAGCAGTTCCTGCTAGAGGAGGGATGCTTCGGCGATGACGAACTGTAGAAAGGCCAGCCTAGTTTGGTACTCCGGCGACGTTGTTGCAGGGCCGGAGGAGCTGAGGAGGCCAGTGCCTCGCGAACTGCAGAAGGGCCTGCCTATCCCGCTCGGGATCGAGCGAGGAGGAAGGTTGCAGACGCTGGGGAGCTGCCGTGCTGCTTGGTTGGTCAGGGATGCAAAACGAGGAGGTGGTGGGTTCGACCGGGTGGGGTGGATGGATTGGATCGATGGATGAAGCAGTGGAGAGCGATGGGTGGCTGGTGGCTGAAATGGAGGAGGAGGGGATGGATCCCGAGATGGATCGAGACCGGGTGGCGGCGGCGGGATTAGACTGATGGGACAAGCCTCCTAATTTTTAGGGTTGGACCTCGAGTATATATAGCAAGTGGATTTGGGGTGCATTTGGGCCCTCGATTAAAATCGGATGGTGTCGGATAAATAGGTTAGGGGGCCCAATAAAGAAAACAGAGATGTTTTGTAGATGTTTGGGGATGTTCCGGATCCAACGGCGACGAAAGTCCGGTTCGGGTTCGGGGAAGGTTTTCGGATGCGTGAGGGGGTTTGAGAACTGAGCAGAGAGGGTTTTTCAGACCGTGCGATCGCAACAGACGACTCCGGATGCGAAGAGGGGTAGGTTGGAGCTTGTGGGCTGTGCAGAAGGCCTCGGGCTGAGAGGAGAGAAGAGAGAGAGACCCAACGTCTGTTTCCAGAGACCAAAAACGTCCGACGTTTTGCACGACTACTATTGCCGCTATATTTATCCGTTGGGGCATCAAACGATCTCCGAATGCGATGAAATTTGGCAGGCGGTCTATCTACACTATAATAAGACCGCACGCCAACCTTCAACCCATTCCGAGAACATTTTCCAACCACTTATAAAATAATATTCGGACGTGCCGCCGGCGCGTGCGAGTGTGTCTGGGCTCAGAACGTACAACGGACGGAACTGAGGAACCCGAACGAATGCAAGTTTTGAAAACATGATGATGCAATGCACATGATGACATTACAAGATGCAACACGCAAGCGAATGACATAGCAAAGACAACAAATAATTGGAAGACACCTAGCGCAACGGTCTCGGGGCGTCACAACACTCCACCACTACGAGAGGATCTCGTCCCGAGATCTAGAATGGCACCGGAGAGAAGCGGGAGAGGAAGAGAAGAGGTAAAACTAAGTTGCTTCTTTGACAAACGAGAGAAACCAAAGAACCTTGAGAGGTTTAACAAATTGAAAGAAAGAATACAACAAAGATGAACAAAGTTGAAAACACTCCGTTAGAAAAGGGGAACAAGGAACAATAAAGGTCAATTTCGACAACACTCCTGTTGGAAATGGAAGGTAAAGAATATGAGCTTGGAAAAATGAAAGCACTTGGATGAGAGTCCGGTTAGAAGAGGAATGATAGACACAACACTCTGGTTAAACAAGATAGAGAAGGAATAAGAGTGATATAATTTGGGCAGCACTCCGACTATAAATGGAAGGAGTTAGAATCATGAACTTGACAAGATGAGAGGATACTTGAAAACAACAACACACTGCCTCTGGAACTATTGAAAGAATGGCACAAGGGTTAAAAAAGGTTTCAAACAGCACTCCGGTAGAAAAGAGGCAAAACTTGACATAATGAGAGAACTTGAAAAGAGGGCACGACACTCCGGTTGAATAGATAACCACGAAAAGAACATGGTCCTCACAATCCGAGATGATGAGTGAAGAGAGCAACATCACAATGCCTCCGGAAGAAATACAAGAATGGAATTAAAGGAACGGAGAAGAAAACAACATCTTCTACCTCAAATGAGCTTGAAAAAAAATCTTTAGGAGAAGGGTCAAATGGAGTTGTTGGAAATCCAACAACGAAAAGAGTAAGCTTGTTGTGGGCTTATAGAAAACATGTCAAAATTTTGAGGTGAAATTCTGCCACTAACGGAAACAATGGATTTTGGATTGATATGCACAAGGATACGAGAAACTTATTTCACCAGGAGGATAAATGAAGAACTTGGGTCATTTATGAGCACCATAAATAGCAACAATCATTAGGGAAGGCTTTAGGTGAAACATGACACAAGATAACTCCAATGAAGAGATTGGTGGATTTAAAATATCTCATTCTTGACAACATGTGAATCATGAAACACAAGCTCAAATTGTCAAGAATGACATAACACCAGCTCAAAAGATGAGATATGAAAGAATTGCGCTTCGGAATGCAAGATGAAGAATGCTTGAACTCCTCAAAACAAGACATGTGTTGAGTACCATGTTTATTTTAGAGTATAGCTTGGCGGAACTTAACTCCGAGAGGAATCTTGAAGAATAATTGAAGAATTAAAAGAATCCTTGACGAACAACCATGTAGAGCCTCCATGAAGAACTCCGGTAATAAAAGGATGAAAAAAGAAAGAGAAGTTGAGAACATAAGGTGAAGCCTTGCAATGATTAGATGGATCTTCATGACGAGAGAATTGAGAGAGCTTGGAACTCTTTGCATACTACTTACTCTCATAGAAAGGATTAATAGAGATATAGCACAAACTTGTGATAGGTCTTCAACGATCCACTGGTAGGATTGAAACAACGAATGAATTGATATGATAACCAAGGAAGAGAACTCTTGAACAAACCACTATAAGAATTGAAAATGAACGTAGCAAAGGCACAAGTCACTGGGAAGAATTGGAAAAACGAATGAAGATACTTGATGGAATTTAGATACAAGCGAACAAAGATATCATGAACCGATTAGAGCACACTTGAACGATGCACCGGTAAGATTTGGATAACGAGAGCTGAAAGCTGGAATGAATAATATTTGAAAAGATGGCCTTCGGATGAAATAAAAGAAAACAACTCATGAAATGCTCCGGATATGTGAAAAGAATACTCACAATCAAAACAATTATGAGAGGATGGCATCAAGCTTGAACTACGCATCTTCGAGAGAACGGACCATGATTTGGAGGAAAAACTCTTCTTCGGTCTTCACATGTTGAGAATGACGATGAGAAACACCATCATGAATCATTGAGATACTCCGGGATGAAAATTAGAAAGGTTGAACAAACGATGAAAAGAATGTGAAAAATCTTGGAGAAAGACATTTGACTGATGATAACCCATTCTCACGTCAAAACTTGGAGAAGAATTTAAGAGTAACTCCGGAAAAATAGAAGAGTCGGGTAAGATCCTGGGGAAATACCTGTGGGTTAGGACCCACTCAAGAGAAACACCGTTGAAAAGATTGCTCGAAAAGAGCGATTGCACCGGTTGAATTAAATGGCTTGAATGAGATAACAATATCTTAAGAGCTTGAACGAAAACAGAGTGCAAACATGAATCTTCGAGATATCTTCAGCACTTCAGATATGAATAGAGAGATGAACGATTAAGAGGTGCACCGGCTTGAGAACACATTTAAAACTAGGAAAGGAATATGATCAACACTGAAATCTTGAATTGAATCCACCGGAGAAGAAATAGAACGAAGAATGATGAACTTAAGCTCCGTTAGTATCTTCATGAGAATCACCGGATACGAACATTGAAAGAAAAGAATGAAGAGACTTCACATGAATAAAATGGATACTTGATTAAGAAATCCGAGTCCTTGAAGAAAAAGGGTGGGAGGGCAGGAAAAACAAAGGAAACTTGGGACGGATGAAACGGATGAAACGAACACTGTTGGGAAAACTGAGGTTTGATCTTGCGAATTTTGAAATGATCAGATCCACTTGAAGAGAAGACACGCCAGTTGAAAAGGATTGACATGACAATCTCGATTATCACAAAGGATTAGCATCCACATAGAAGTATGAGAACATCGCTTAGGGAAGGTACGCATTCACATTTGACTTCGAAGCAACTCAAATACCATAACTAAAAAAACAAAAGATTGGCTTGCAGAATAAGCCGGAACAAACATAGATAGAGATTTCGTCCGAAGTTTTCATGGTGGGGCCCACACGGGCTCGATCGTACAGCACCATCATGTACAAGGCAGTGCACATGACATACAAAGCGTCCCCAAGTCAGCACAGCCAAGGACTCTTTAAGACACAACGAGACCACTGCAAAACCAACCGTGGATAGGTGGACCACTAGATGTCGAACCCCAATCTCATATCATGCATCTGTTGGGAAGATATCCTAGGAGCTACTTGAATTCCCACATATAAACTCCCGAAACTTTCCGGTTATGCAATCAGGTGTTGGGGATACAGGGGAAGCATAATATCTCACCCAAAACTAGCAAATCCTACATCCAGCTGTATCCATCCTTCAACACATAACCAAGAAACCTTCGGAAATCATTTACCTCAACCTTCGAAAAGCATCCGTTATACGAGTTATGGCAATACTCCCGAACTCCCGCCCCAGTACTAGGTGGCGTCGAGGTTATCTCACCAACAACTGCATAAAGGAGATTTTAGATGTCGGCGAACTCAGGTATTCCAGAACTGTAACGATAAAATTGTGACGGCAACACCTCGGAGCTCAACTCCACGGGACACTGCCACAACCCCTAAATGTTAGGAGGCACCAAGAACAATGTTCTCGTCACAAGACTATCGGAATGATTCCAAGATACCCGCGTGATCCTAAAAAAATCATGAAATTTGAGGAGAGAAGAGTCAAAACTCTACGTCAGGAGGCCTCACCAGAGCGACGAAGGGATCGAGGAGTAAAAAGAATCCTACTCTCCTATATAAAATCCTATAAGACTCAAAACATTTTGTTCTAGACTCAACAACGTTAGCGATTCGATCAAGCAGGGGGCTCCTAAGTCGGGGATGGCTCTGATTACCAACTTGTAACACCCACGATGCGGCTATATCTCCCACGTGTCGGAGCACGACTTAGAGCATAGTAGGCATGTCGCAAGAGGGGTAATCTTTACACATCCCATGTATTGAATAAGAAAGGGATAAAGAGTTGGCTTACAATCACCACTTCACACAATACATAAATATAGCATTACATCATCCAGAATACAATCAAGGTCCGACTACGGAACCAAATAAAGAAAGACAACCCCAAATGCATAGATCCCCGATTGCCCCGATTGGACTCCACTACTGATCAACTGGAAATGAAACAACACAACGAACACGATCTTCATCGAGCTCCCACTTGAGCTGGGTTGCGTCACCTGTGCTGGTATCATCGGCACCTGCAACTGTTTGGAAGTATCTATGAGCCACGAGGACTCAGCAATCTCACACCCTCGCGATCAAGACTATTTAAGCTTAAAGGTAGGAAAGGGTAGTGAGGTGGAGCCGCAGCAAGCACTAGCATATATGGTGGCTAACTTACGCAAATGAGAGCGAGAAGTGAAGCAAAGCACTGTCGAGAAGATATAATGATCAAGAAGTGATCCTGAAACTACTTACATTCAAGCATAACACGAGACCGTGTTCTCTTCCCGGACTCCGCCGAAAAGAGACCATCCTGGCTACACACGCGGTTGATTCATTTTAGTTAAGTTAAGTTTCAAGTTATCTACAACCGGACATTAACAAATTCCCATCTGCCCATAACCGCGGGCACAGCTTTCAAAAGTTCAAAACCCTACAGGGGTGTCCCAACTTAGCCCATCACAAGCTCTCACGGTCAACGAAGGATATTCCTTCTCCCAGGAAGACCCGATCAGACTCGAAATCCCGGTTACACGACATTTCGACAATGGTAAAACAAGACCAGCAAAGCCGCCCGATTGTGCCGACAAATCCCGATAGGAGCTGCACATATCTCGTTCCCAGGGCACACCGGATTGTCCAAGATTCTGGCAGGCCAACCCAGAGTTTCCCCTGGTGGCCACCGGCTGCTGACAGGTTGGACCAACACTCAGAGGAGCACTGGCCCGGGGGTTTAAAATAAAGATGACCCTCGGGCTCCGGAAACCTGAGGGAAAAAGGCTTAGGTGGCAAATTGTAAAGCCTAGGTTGGGCCTTGCTGGAGGAGTTTTATTCAAGACGAACTGTCAAGGGGGTCCCATTCCCCCAACCGCGTAAGGAACGCAAAATCAAGGAACATAACACTGGTATGACGGAAACTAGGGCGGCAAGAGAGGAACAAAACACCAGGCATAAGGCCGAGCCTTCCACCCTTTACCAAGTATATAGATGCATTAATTAAATAAGAGATATTGTCATATCCCAACAATATACATGTTCCAACACTGAACAAACTTCATCTTCACCTGCAACTAGCAATGCTATAAGAAGGGATGAGCAAAGCGGTAACATGGCCAAACAATGGTTTGCTAGGAAAGGTGGGTTAGCGGCTTGACATGGCAATATGGGAGGCATAATATAGCAAGTGGTAGGTATCGCGGCATAGCAATAGAGCGAGCATCTAGCAAGCAAAGATAGAAGTGATTTCGAGGGTATGGTCATCTTGCCTGAAATCCCGCAAGGAAGAAGAACGAGTCCATGAAGAAGACAACCAGACATAGTCGAACGAATCCTCACAAATGCGACGTTATCGGAACTAACCCGAAGAAGCAACACCAGAAATAAGCAAACAACATAGTAAACAACCATCACATAATCATGGCATGATGCACAATCAAGTATGATGCATGTCCAGTTTAATGAGGCATGGCATGGCAGAATGCACAAGCAACACTACAAGTTAAGTGGATCTCAATATGCAACGACTTGCATATTGACGGAACACCACATTCAAGCTATTTAGTTCGATCTCGTTTATGTACCCAACAATATTAAATGTTGATTAACATGGCAAGAGGTGAAGCAAATGAAAACTACCTATCTAGGCAAGTTTAAATGAGGCCGGAACAACAAACAACAAGTCCGGAGAAATCCTCTTGAGCATATATTAGATTTGGTATTGTTCTGCCCTAAACACAATTTTAGAGTTATTAAACATGGAAAGTAAAGCCACCATGTTAAACTAGGCATTTTTCCACCCCATTTACGTATAAAGTTTGTTAAGTTTGGAGCTACGATTAATTAGTTATGAAATGAAGCATTTTAACATGGCATTATGCAAAATAAACACAAACAGCATTTTAATCATTTTTATCATGGTTTAAAGTTGCATATTGTGAAACTAGATGAAAAACTAAGCATTTTACATATATAATGTTTTTACAAGTGATGCATGGTTGAAAAGTTAGGATATGCGTGAAACTTAGGGGGTTTTCTGCAAAACTGCAGTCTTTGGATAATTAGCAAAGTCACAGAACAGGGAAAACCCTATCAGGCCGAATCTGAAGCAAGCTGGGTCTATAGAAAAAAAACAACGGAGGCTCCACTGGGGCCTCACCATGGGCTTTGGCCCAGATCTAGAAAGCAGAGGTAGGTCGACGGACTTGGAGCTCCAGGCGGTGGCGGGAGCGAAACAGGCGCTCGGGGTTGTGGTTGCGGACGTTGGCGCTCCTGGGCAGAGATGTAAGAGGTGAGGACCAGAGAAGAAGAAGGAAGGGAATGAGAGGGGCGGTGAGCAGTTCCTGCTGGAGGAGGGATGCTCCGGCGACGCCGAACTGTAGAAGGGCCAGCCTGGTTCGGTACTCCAGCGACATTGTTGCAGGGCTGGAGGACCTGAGGAGGCCGGTGCCTCGCGAACTGCAGAAGGGCCTGCCTGTCCCGCTCGGGATCGAGCGAGGAGGAAGGTTGCAGACGCTGGGGAGCTGCTGTGCTGCTTGGTTGGTCGGGGATGCAAAACGAGGAGGTGGTGGGTTCGGCCGGGTGGGGTGGATGGATTGGATCGATGGATGAAGCAGTGGAGAGCGATGGGTGGCTGGTGGCTGAAATTGAGGAGGAGGGGATGTATCCCGAGATGGATCGAGACCGGGTGGCGGCGGCGGGATTGGACTAATGGGACAAGCCTCCTAATTTTTAGGGTTGGACCTCAAGTATATATAGCAAGTGGATTTGGGGTGCATTTGGGCCCTCGATTAAAATCGGACGGTCTCGGATAAATAGGTTAGGGGGCCCAATTAAGAAAACAGAGATGTTTTGTAGATTTTGGGGATGTTCCGGATCCAACGGTGACGAAAGTCCGGTTCGGGTTCGGGGAAGGTTTTCGGACGCGCGAGGGGGTCGGAGAACTGTGCAGAGAGGGGTTTTCGGACCGTGCGATCACATCGGATGGCTCTGGACGCGAAGAGGGGTAGGTTGGAGCTTGTGGGCTGTGCAGAAGGCCTCGGGCTGAGAGGAGAGAAGAGAGAGAGACCCGCGTCTATTTCCGGAGACCAAAAACGTCCGACGTTTTGACCGACTACTATTGCCGCTATATTTATCCATTGGGGTATCAAACGATCTCCGAATGCGATGAAATTTGGCAAGCGGTCTATCTACACTATAATAAGACCGCACGCCAACCTTCAACCCATTCCAAGAACATTTTACGGCCACTTATAAAATAATATTCGGACGTACCGTGGGTGCGGGCGAGTGTGTCTGGGCTCAGAACGGACAACGGACGGAACTGGGGAACCCAGACGAATGCATGTTTTGAAAACATGATGATGCAATGCACATGATGACATGACAAGATGCAACACGCAAGCGAATGACATGGCAAAGATAACGAATAACTGGAAGACACCTGGCGCAACGGTCTCGAGGTGTCACATCCTTCTAGGCACAGCAGTCGAAGGCGAAGAGGGCAAAAGGAGCGCCTGGGCAGAAGCCCAGCCTGACCCTGTTGGGCTCCAGGAGAGGTAGCCTGGCAGGGGTGGGGGGCACCGACGAAGGCAACGATGGAGAGCATGGTGGACTGTAACGCCCCGGATGTAACTTTCCATAATGGTAACTTCAACTCTTGCCATTTCCGGCTATGTGATATGATATTCCCTTCGTGGTTGGGTTTTTGTCTTTCATTTTGCATTTTGTTCATGTTATGCATTTCATCTCATGTCATCATGTGCATCTCATTTGCATTCGTGTTCGTCTCATGCATCCGGTCATTTTCCCCATTGTCCCTTTCGCAATCCGACACTCTCACATGCACCCATTGCACCCCTCAAATCTCGTTTCGTGAGTGGGGAAAAACATTCAGGAATGGATCGAGATTTGTCGAGTGGCCTTGGTACATCACCGCTAGGCCGCCTATCAAATTTCGTTTCATTTGGAGGCTGTTTGATGCCCCAACAGTTAACCGGGTAACCGCAAAAGCCCCACTCTTGTTGCAGCCCAGCACCCCTCCAAAACAGCCCACTAACCAATCTAAACCCCCTCCATGCTCTCCTTCATTGGATCACGATCGTGTGGGCGAAAATCGCACCTCATTTGGACAATCCTAGCTCCCCCTACCTATAAATATGTGTCTCCCCTTCCAAATCACGGGTCCAAACCCTAGCCCTCATCCCCACGCGCCGCCGGACAAATTCCCCGCCGTTGGACGTATCCGCCGGACACGTCGCCCGGTCCAATACTGCACCGCCACGTCATCATCCCCGCCGCGTCAGCCTACCACACGCCGCCACGTGTCCACGCGCCCATGCCCCACTTCGCCGCCACCCGCGCGGGCCCGCCGGGGCCCGAACGCGGCCCCCTCCGGCCCATCTGGCCCCGCCGCCTGATGATTCCCGTCGCCCGGGTCAACGCTCGCCGCCGCCCCGACTCCTCTGCGCTGCGCCTCTACTCCAGCGACCGCCGCCGTACGAGCCGCGCTTAAGCTCGTTGACCCCGCTGCCGAAACACGCCGCCCGCGCCCTCCGCCGCCCCTCGTCGCCTCGTCGGCGCCGGTCATCACCGGATCCGGTGCCCCCTTCATCTCCAGTGAGCCCCCCTCGACATCAGCCACCTCTACTCCAAGTCCGGCGACGACTCTGGCGAAACCTCGATGATCCTCGGTTTCCGTGCCAAAACCCTAGATCTGAAGGTTGACCTCGTTTTTCTTCAGTCCTGGAATTCTAACATTTTGTGCCCATGTTCTTCATGCCATACCTCCATGCTCATAACTCCATTTTGCGTGTATGTTACATCAAAATGTTTGTCTCATGATGCTCTTCACGTTAGTATCATTTGCATGCATGTTATTGTCCATATTAATGCCCTAGTCTTCTATGCAAAAGTGCTATATGATGTTGTATGCTGGAATTTAACATAACTTGCTGATTTGTCATTTTTTGCATTTTGTGTGTGCATCCTATGAGCATGATGTCTACATGTTTTTGGAGCATCTCCATGTCGTCGTTACAGTGGTGCAAGTCTTGTATTTTTATGAGCTCTGTGGTGACTAGAACAAGCATGCAAAGTAGGCTATGTGATGTTGCTGATTTCAGACACTTGTTTTGCAGTCTTTTCCTGTTACATTTTGATGCTATGTAAACTTGTTGCTACCAGTAGATGCATGCACATTTAGAGATAGTTCAGTAAGCGTGTTTTGAAGATGTGGTATTGCTATATCCATTCACGCCTCTGATTGCAATTATGGAGTAGTCTCTCTTGTCGTTACCATGCTCTACGTTTTCTAAATATTGTTGCTGGCAGATTGTTAACATGAGATTCAGTTTTGCCATGTGTTTTGCTAGTGATACATGCACCCTATCACCTTGGTCTTTCCATGCTTAGCTTCATGAATATGCCTACTTACTGTTGGTTACCTTTTGTTGCCATGAAATTCTTTGTGGTGAGTGGCATGAGCTTGCAAAGTTGCTATCATGAATCTGTTTCTGCCATGCTCTGTTTTTCTTCTAAGACTGAAACTGATCGTATAACTTACCATGTTTGCATGGGTGCTACCATATTTTCCGTGCATCTTTGGTTAAAGTTCAGTAAGGGAGATTTGTTCTATGTCTTTAGTACTAGCATTCCATGCCTTTGTTTGCCATGATATGTTCCTGTAGCATGTTGTTTGCTAGCTCTAAACATTGCTACCTGATGTTGTTTTGCCATGTTTAGTATTTTCTCTAAGTTTGTGAAGCTGATATCATTTGCATTTTTGCCATGCTATTTTAGGATTGTTCTAGTGAGTTCTAGCAGGTGTGCCGTGTTCATGATTTATAGAGCTTCACCTGTACTTTATGGTCATGTGCTTTGTTGCTATGTTGGAGTGTTGTAGCATAGTTTCTTGTTGCATTCTAAGTGTGATGGTGCTGTTAATCGCAGATTTGCAACATTCTTGTTTTGCTTGTCATTTGCAAACCCTGCATCGATTTCCGGTGATCCTTATATTGATTTAGACTGAAATCACCTCATCTTTCCAGAGGCATACTTGGTTTTCCAAGTTGATGCCTTGATCATCTTTTCCCTTCTGGAGTACCCATATGCATTGCATATCATACCTTGCATTTCATGCCATGTCTTGCATCATGTTGCTTGTGCATTGCGTCGTGTTTGATTGTTGTTCCGTTGCTTGTGTTCTTGCTTTGGATAGAGCCAGGGAACGAGTTTGTGAACGAGGAACCTGTTGAGTGCGCTAACGAGGAGCAAGCTTTCGACAAGTCTGAGAACTTCGCAGGCAAGATGAACATTACCCTCGATATCACTTCTATATTTGCTTTCTAGTTGTTCGTTCTATCACTATGTCGCGCTACCTACCACTTTTTTATCATGCCTCCCATATGGCATGTCAAGCCTCTAACCCACCTTCCTAGCAAACTATTGTTTGGCTAAGTTACTGCTTTTGCTCAGCCCCTCTTATAGCGTTGCTAGTTGCAGGTGCAGAGCAGGTTGTTCCATGTTGGAACATGGATATGTTGGGATATCACAATATCTCTTATTTAGTTAATGCATCTATATACTTGGCAAAGAGTGGAATGCTTGTCCTTTTGCTCGGTGTTTTGTTCCACTCTTGCCGCCCTAATTTCCGTCATACCGGTGTTATGTTCCTTGATTTTGCGTTCCTTACACGGTTGGGGTTATGGGACCCCCTTCACAGTTCACTTTGAATAAAACTCCTCCAGCAAGACCCAACCTTGGTTTTAACACTTGCCTAACAACAACCTAAACTTCACCCTAGGGAGTTGCAAACCCGAGGGTCATCTTTATTTAACCCCCTCGGGCCAGTGTTCCTCCGAGTGCTGGTCCAACCTGGGCGATGTCCGGCGCCCACTGGGCAACTAGCGTCTCAGCTAACCCGACGTCTGGCCCATCCAGTGTGCCCTGAGAATGAGATACGTGCGACTGATCGGGCGGTCTTGCTGGTCTTGTTTTACCATTGCCGAAATGTCTTGTAACCGGGATTCCGAGACTGATCGGGTCTTCCCAGGAGAAGGAATATCCTTCGTTGATTGTGAGAGCTCGTGATGGGCTAAGTTGGGACACCCCTGCAGGGTATAAACTTGTGAGAGCCGTGCCCGCGGTTATGTGGTAGATGGGAATTTGTTAATATCTGGTTGTAGAGAACTTGACACTTGACTTAATTAAAATGAATCAACCGCGTGTGTAGTCGTGATGGTCTCTTTCCGGCGGAGTTCGGGAAGTGAACACGGTTTGGGTTATGTTTGAACATAAGTAGTGCAGGATCACTTCTTGATATAATAGTGATACGTCTCCAACGTATCTATAATTATTTATTGTTCCAACGTATCTATAATTTTTTTTATTGTTCCATGCTATTATATTATCAACCTTGGATGTTTTATATGCATTTATATGCTATTTTATATGATTTTTGGGACTAACCTATTAACCTAGGGGCCAATGCCAGTTTCTGTTTTTCCTTGTTTTTGAGTATCACAGAAAAGGAAAACTAAACAGAGTCCAATTGACCTGAAATTTTACGGAGATTGTTTTTGGACCAGAAGAAGCCCACGGAGTACCGGATATGGACCACAGGAGTCCCGAGGCCACCACGAGAGTGGGGGGCACGCCCCCCTATCTCGTGGCCGCCTCAGGGACCCCTCTGACTTGTTCCTGACTCCAACACCTCTTATATATACCCAAACTTCCAGAAAGAAACCTAGATCAGGATTCCGCCGCCGCAAGCCTCTGTAGCCATCGAAAAACAATCTAGACCCGTTCCGGCACCCTGTCGGAGGGGGGGAATCCCTCTCTGGTGGCCATCTTCATCATCCCGGTGCTCTCCATGATGAGGAGGGAGTAGTTCACCCTCGGGGCTGAGGGTATGTACCAGTAGCTATGTGTTTGATCTCTCTCTCTCTCTCTCGTGTTCTTGATTCGGCACGATCTTGATGTATCACGGGCTTTGCTATTATAGTTGGATCTTATGATGTTTCTCCCCCTCTATCTCCTTGTGATGAATTGGGTTTTTCCTTTGTAGTTATCTTATCGGATTGAGTCTTTAAGGATTTGAGAACACTTGATGTATGTTTTGGTGATCAACTTGCGAGTTCCGTGACCTCGTGAACTTATGCATAGGGGTTGGCACACGTTTTCGTCTTGACTCTCCGGTAGAAACTTTGGGGCACTCTTTAAAGTTCTTTGTGTTGGTTGAATAGATGAATCTGAAATTGTGTGATGCATATCGTATAATCATACCCACGGATACTTGAGGTGACATTGGAGTATCTAGGTGACATTAGAGTTTTGGTTGATTTGTGTCTTAAGGTGTTATTCTAGTATGAACTCTAGGATAGATTGAACGGAAAGAATAGCTTCATGTTATTTTACTATGGACTCTTGAATAGATCGATCAGAAAGGATAACTTTGAGGTGGTTTCATACCCTACAATAATCTCTTCATTTGTTCTCTGCTATTACTGACTTTAGAGTGACTCTTTGTTGTATGTTGAGGGATAGTTATATGATCCAATTATGTTACTATTGTTGAGAGAACTTGCACTAGTGAAAGTATGAACCCTAGGCCTTGTTTCAACGCATTGCAATACCGTTTGGGCTCACTTTTACCACTTGCTACCTTGCTACTTTTATATTTTCATATTACAAAAACCTTTATCTACCATCCATATTGCACTTGTATCACCATCTCTTTGCCGAACTAGTGCACCTATATAATTTACCATTGTATTGGGTGTGTTGGGGACATAAGAGACTCTTTGTTATTTGGTTGCAGGGTTGTTTGAGAGAGACCATCTTCATCATACGCCTCCCACGGATTTATAAACCTTTGGTCATCCACTTGAGGGAAATTTACTATTGTCCTACAAACCTCTGCACTTGAAGGCCCAACAACATCTACAAGAAGAAGGTTGTGTAGTAGACATCAAGCTCTTTTCTGGCGCCATTGCCGGGGAGGTTAGCGTTTGAAGGTATATCTTTAGATCTTGCAATCAGATCTTTTAGTTTCTTGTTTTATCACTAGTTTAGTCTACAAAAGAAAACTACAAAAAATGGAATTAAGGTTACCACATATGCTTCATCTTTTTAATGTCTTTTGTGAAAATAAGGATTCTGATAATTGTGCTAAAGTTTTAGAAGAAGAATGCATTAAAATGTTTGGCACTAAATCTTGTGATGATGAGCATGATTCCAATGTTGTTAGTATGAATTCCTTGAATACCCATGATGCTAATGATATGCAAAGCTACAAGCTTGGGGATGCTATGTTTGATGAATATGATATTTTTAGTCCCCCAAGTTTGATGAGAATATTTATTATGATGGAAGCATGCCTCCTATTTATGATGATTATATTGATGAAAGTGGTTTCGGAGAGGTCATGACTTTATTTAGTGATGAATCCACTATTTCGGAAGAGGTTCCAATTGATTATGAGAACAAAGTTGCTATCTATGATGATTACTTTGATGACTTGTATGATATAAAGAATAATGATATCCATGAAACCTATCATCATGAGTTTAACTTTCAATTGGATTATGCCTCACATGATAGTTATTTTGTTGAGTTTTCTCCCACTACTATTCATGAGAAGAATTTTGCTTATGTGGAGAGTAATAAAAATTCTATGCTTGTAGATCATGAAAAGAATGCTTTATGTGATGGTTATATTGTTGAATTCATTCATGATGCTACTGAAAATTATTATGAGGGAGGAATATATGCTTGTAGGAATTGCAATAATACCAAGTTTCCTCTCTATGTGCTTAAAGTTTTGAAGTTATGCTTGTTTTGCTTTCCTATGCTAGTTGATTCTTGTTCCCATAAATTGTTTGCTCACAAAATCCCTATGAATAGGAAGTGGGTTAGACTTAAATGTGCTAGTCATATTCTTGATGATGCTCTCTTTATGTTTCAATTCTTATCTTTTATGTGAGCCTCAATGAAATCATCATGCCTAGCTAGGGGCGTTAAACGATAGCGCTTGTTGGGAGGCAACCCAATTTTATTTTTGTTCTTTGATTTTTGCTCATGTTTAGTAATAAAAATTCATATAGCATCTTTTTATATGTGTTTTTATGTTTTAATTAGTATTTGTGCCAAGTAGAACCTTTGGGAAGACTTGGGTGAAGTCTTTGCGATCTTGCTGTAAAAAACAGAAATTGTTTGCCCACGAGATTAGCTGCGATTTTTTACTGGAGAGTGTGTTTAGGTTGATTCTTTTTGAACATGATTAATAGACAAATTCCTCAGGTGTAACAATTTATTTAAGAATTTTTGTAATGACAGACGTATTCGAAACCTTCAGATTACTACAGACTGTTCTATTTTTGACAGATTATGTTTCTATGTGTTGTTTGCTTATTTTGATGAATCTATGAGTACTATAGGAGGGTATGAGCCACAGATAAGTTGTAATACAGTAGATATTACACCAATATGAATTTATAATGAGTTCACAATAGTAACAAAAGTGGTGGTTTATTTTCTTATACTAACGGAGCTTACGAGTTTTCTGTTGAGTTTTGTGTTGTGGAGTTTTCAAGTTTTGGGTAAAGATTCGGTGGACTATGGAATAAGGAGTGGCAAGAGCCTAAGCTTGAGGATTCCCAAGGCACCCCAAAGGTAATATTCAAGGACAACCAGGAGCCTAAGCTTGGGGATGCCCCGGATGGCATCCCCTCTTTCGTCTTTGTTCATCGGTAACCTTACTTGGAGCTATATTTTTATTCACCACATGATATGTGTTTTGCTTGGATTTTATTTTATTTTGTTTTCCTTGCTTTTGAATAATATCCCAAGATCTGAAATTATTAAATGTTAGAGAGTCTTCGCATAGTTACATAATTATTCAACTACTCATTGATCTTCACTTATATCTTTCGGAGTAGTTTGTCGTTTGCTCTAGTGTTTCACTTATATCTTTTAGAGAACGACGATGGTTTTATTTTGAAGAAATAGATGAACTCTCATGCCTCACTTATATTATTTTAAGAGTCTTTATAACAACATGGTAATTTTCTTTGGTTATGAATTTAGTCCTAATATGATGGGCATCCAAGATGGGTATAACAAAAACTTTCATATAAAGTGCATTGAATACTATGAGAAGTTTGATACTTGATGATTGTTTTGAGACATGAATATGGTGATATTATAGTCATGCTAGTTGAGTAGTTGTGAATTTGAGAGATACTTGTGTTAAAGTTTGTGATTCCCGTAGCATGCACGTATGGTGAACCGTTATGTGATGAAGTCGGAGCATGATTTATTTTTTGATTGTCTTCCTTATGAGTGGCGGTCGGGGACGAGCGATGGTCTTTTCCTACCAATCTATCCCCTAGGAGCATGCGCGTAGTACTTTGTTTCGATAACTAATAGATTTTTTCAATAAGTATGTGAGTTCTTTATGACTAATGTTGAGTCCATGGATTATACGCACTCTCACCCTTCCACCACTGCTAGCCTCTCTAGTACCGCGCAACTTTCACTGGTACCATAAACCCACTATATATCTTCCTCAAAATAGCCACCATACCTTCCTATTATGGCATTTCCATAGCCATTCCGAGATATATTGCCATGCAACTTTCCACCGTTCCGTTTATTATGACACGCTCCATTATGGTCATATTGCTTTGCATGATCATGTAGTTGACATCGTATTTGTGGCAAAGCCACCATTCATAATTCTTTCATACATGTCACTCTTGATTCATTACACATCCTGGTACACCGCCACAGACATTCATATAGAGTCATATCTTATTCTAAGTATCGAGTTGTAAGTAAATAAAAGTGTGATGGTCATCATTATTGGAGCATTGTCCCATGTGAGGAAAGGATGATGGAGAATATGATTCCCCCACAAGTCGGGATGAGACTTCGGACGAAAAAAATAGAGAAAAATCCCAAAAAACAAAAAAAAACAAAAAAGGAGAAAAAGAGAGAAGGGGCAATGCTACTATCCTTTTATCACACTTGTGCTTCAAAGTAGCACCATGATCTTCATGATAGAGAGTATCCTATGTTGTCACTTTCATATACTAGTGAGAATCTTTCATTATAGAACTTGGCTTGTATATTCAAATGATGGGCTTCCTCAAAATGCCCTAGGTCTTCGTGAGCAAGCGAGTTGGATGCACACCCACTTAGTTTCCTTTTGAGCTTTCATACACTTATAGCTATAGTGCATACGTTGCATGGCAATCCCTACTCACTCACATTGATATCTATTGATGGGCATCTCCATAACTTGTTGATATGCCTAGTTGATGCGAGACTATCTTCTCCTTTTTGTCTTCTTCACAACCACCATTCTATTCCACCTAGAGTGCTATGTCCATGGATCATGCTCATGTATTGCGTGAAGATTGAAAAAGTTTGAGAACATAAAAACTATGAAACAATTGCTTGGCTTGTCATCGGGGTTGTGCATGATTTACATATTTTGTGTGATGAAGATAGAGCATGGCCAGACTATATGAGTTTGTAGGGATAGCTTTCTTTGGCCATGTTATTTTGAGAAGACATGATTACTTTGTTGGTATGCTTGAAGTATTATTATTTTTATGTCAATATTAAACTTTTGTCTTGAATCTTTTGGATCTGAATATTCTTGCCACAATAAAGAGAATTACATGGATAAATATGTTAGGTAGCATTCCACATCAAAAATTCTGTTTTTATCATTTACCTACTCAAGGACGAGTAGGAAGTAAGCTTGGGGATGCTTGATACGTCTCCAACGTATCTATAATTTTTTATTGTTCCATGCTATTATATTATCAACCTTGGATGTTTTATATGCATTTATATGCTATTTTATATGATTTTTGGGACTAACCTATTAACCTAGAGGCCAATGCCAGTTTCTGTTTTTTTCCTTGTTTTTGAGTATCGCAGAAAAGGAAAACCAAACGGAGTCCAATTGACCTGAAATTTCATGGAGATTGTTTTTGGACCAGAAGAAGCCCACGGAGTACCGGAGATGGACCAGAGGAGTCTCGAGGCCACCACGAGGGTGGGGGCACGTCCCCCTATATCATGGCCGCCTCGGGGACCCCCCTGACTTGTTCCCGACTCCAACACCTTTAATATATACCCAAACTTCTAGCAAGAAACCTAGATCGGGACTTCCGCCGCCGCAAGCCTCTGTAGCCACCGAAAACCAATCTAGACCCGTTCCAGCACCCTGCCGGAGGGGGGAATCCCTCTCTAGTGGCCATCTTCATCATCTCGGCGCTCTTATGACAAGGAGGGAGTAGTTCACCCTCAGGGCTAAGGGTATGTACCAGTAGCTATGTGTTTGATCTCTCTCTCTCTCTCTCTCGTGTTCTTGATTCGGCACGATATTGATGTATTGCGAGCTTTGTTATTATAGTTGGATCTTATGATGTTTCTCCCCCTCTATCTCCTTGTGATGAATTGAGTTTTCCCTTTGAAGTTATCTTATCAGATTGAGTCTTTAAAGATTTGAGAACACTTGATGTATGTTTTGGTGATCAACTTGCAAGTTCCGTGACCTCGTGAACTTATGCATAGGGGTTGGCACACGTTTTCATCTTGACTCTCCGGTAGAAACTTTGGGGCACTCTTTGAAGTTCTTTGTGTTGGTTGAATAGATGAATCTGAGATTGTGTGATGCATATCGTATAATCATACCCACGGATACTTGAGGTGACATTGGAGTATCTAGGTAACATTAGTGTTTTGGTTGATTTGTGTCTTAAGGTGTTATTCTAGTACGAACTCTAGGATAGATTGAACGGAAAGAATAGCATCATGTTATTTTACTACGGACTCTTGAATAGATCGATCAGAAAGGATAACTTTCAGGTGGTTTCGCACCCTACAATAATCTCTTTGTTTGTTCTCCGCTATTAGTGAGTTTGGATTGAATCTTTGTTGCATGTTGAGGGATAGTTATATGATCCAATTATGTTATTATTGTTGAGAGAACTTGCATTAGTGAAAGTATGAACCCTAGGCCTTGTTTCAACGCATTGCAATACTGTTTGGGCTCACTTTTACCACTTGCTACCTTGCTGTTTTTATATTTTCAGATTACAAAAACCTTTATCTACTATCCATATTGCACTTGTATCACCATCTCTTTGCCGAACTAGTGCACCTATACAATTTACCATTGTATTGGGTGTGTTGGGGACACAAGAGACTCTTTGTTATTTGGTTGCAGGGTTGTTTGAGAGAGACCATCTTCATCCTACGCCTCCCACGGATTGATAAGCCTTAGGTCATCCACTTGAGGGAAATTTGCTATTGTCCTACAAACCTCTGCACTCGGAGGCTCAACAACATCTACAAGAAGAAGGTTGTGTAGTAGACCTCAAGCTCTTTTCTGGCGCCATTGCCGGCGAGGTTAGCGCTTGAAGGTATATCTTTAGATCTTGCAATCGAATATTTTAGTTTCTTGTTTTATCACTACTTTAGTCTATAAAAGAAAACTACAAAAAATGGAATTAAGGTTACCCCACATGCTTCCTCTTTTTAATGTCTTTCGTGAAAATAATGATTACGATAATTGTGCTGAAGTATTAGAAGAAGAATGCATTAAAATGTTTGGCACTAAATCTTTGGATGATGAGCATGATTGCAATGTTGTTAGTATGAATTCCTTGAATACCCATGATGCTAATGATATGCAAAGCTACAAGCTTGGGGATGCTATGTTTGATGAATATGATATTTTTAGTCCCCCAAGTTTTGATGAGAATATTTATAATGATGAAAGCATGCCTCCTATTTATGATGATTATATTGATGAAAGTGATTTCGGAGAGGTCATGACTTTATTTAGTGATGAATCCACTATTTCGGAAGAGGTTCCAATTGATTATGAGAACAAAGTTGCTATCTATGATGATTATTTTGATGACTTGTATGATATAAAGAATAATGATTTCCATGAAACTTGTCATCATGAGTTTAACTTTCAATTGGATTATGCCTGACATGATAGTTATTTTGTTGAGTTTTCTCCCAATACTATTCATGAGAAGAATTTTGCTTATGTGGAGAGTAATAAAAATTATATGCTTGTAGATCATGAAAAGAATGCTTTATGTGATGGTTATATTGTTGAATACATTCATGATGCTACTGAAAATTATTATGAGGGAGGAAGGTATTGCAATAATACCAAGTTTCCTCTCTATGTGCTTAAAGATTTGAAGTTATGCTTGTTTTGCTTTCCTATGCTAGTTGATTCTTGTTCCCATAAATTGTTTTCTCACAAAATCCCTATGCATAGGAATTGGTTAGAGTTAAATGTGTTAGTCATATTCATCTTGATGCTCTCTTTATGTTTCCATTCTTATCTTTTATGTGAGCATCATTGAAATCATCATGCCTAGCTAGGGGCGTTAAACAATAGCGCTTGTTGGGAGGCAACCCAATTTTATTTTTGTTCTTTGCTTTTTGCTCATGTTTAGTAATAAATAATTCATATAGACTCTGTTTATATGTAGTTTTATGTTTTAATTAGTATTTGTGCCAAGTAGAACATTTGGGAAGACTTGGGTGAAGTCTTTGCGATCTTGCTATAAAAAACAGAAACTTTTGCGCTCACGAGATTAGCTGCTATTGTTTACTGGAGAGTGCGTTTAGGTTGATTCTTTTTGCAGATGATTAATAGTCAAATTCCTAAGGTATAAATATTTATTTCATAATTTTTGGAGTGACATAAGTATTCGAAACCTTCAGATTACTACAGACTGTTCTGTTTTTGACAGATTTGGTTTTCTATGTGTTGTTTGCTTATTTTCATGAATTTATGAGTAGTATCGGAGGGAATTGTCACACCCACAATGCGGCTATATCTCCCGCGTGTAGGGGCACGACTTAGAGGCATAGCCGCATGGTAGGCTTGTCGCAAGAGGGGTAATCTTTACACATCCCATGTACTGAATAAGAAAGGGATAAAGAGTTGGCTTACAATCGCCACTTCAGACAATACATAAATAATCCATACATCATCCAAAGTACAATCAAAGGTCCGACTACGGAACCAAAATAAAGAAAGACAACCCCAAATGCTAGATCCCCGATCGTCCCACCTGGGCTCCACTACTGATTATCAGGAAAAGAAACATAGTAACGGCCCGAATCCTCGTCGAACTCCCACTTGAGTTCGGTATCGTCACCTGCACTGGTATCCTCGGCACCTGCAACTATTTGGAAGTATCCGTGAGTCACGAGGACTCAGCAATCTCACGCCCGCGAGATCAAGACTATTTAAGCTTAAGGGTAGGAAAGGGGTAGTCAGGTGGAGCTGCAGCAAGCACTAGCATATATGGTGACTAACTTACGCAAATAAGAGCGAGAAGAGAAGCAACGCACGGTCGAGAAGCTATAAGTGATCAAGAAGTGATCCTGAAGCTACTTACGTTCAAGCATAACCCGAGATTGTATTCTCTTCCCGGACTCCGCTGAAAAGAGACCATCACGGCCACACACGCGGTTGATTCATTTTAATTAAGTTAAGTGTCAAGTCCTCTACAACCGGATATTAAGAAATTCCCATTTGCCACATAACTGCGGGCACGGCTCTTGAAAGTTTATACCCTGCAGGGGTGTCCCAACTTAGCCCATCACAAGCTCTCACAGTCAACAAAGGATATTCCTTCTCCCGGGAAGACCCGATCAGCCTCGGAATCCCGGTTACAAGACATTTCAACAATGGTAAAACAAGACCAGCAAGACCACCCGACTGTGCCGACAAATCCTGATAGGAGCTGCACATATCTCGTTCTCAGGGCACACCGGATGAGCAGTCCGTACAACTAAAACCAACCCTCAAGTTTCCCCGAGGTGGCGCTGCAAGCGGCTCTAGTTTGGACCAACACTCAGAGGAGCACTGGCCCGAGGGTTTAAAATAAAGATGACCCTTGAGTCCGCGGAACCCAAGGGAAAAGGATTAGGTGGCAAATGTTAAAACCAAGGTTGGGCCTTGATAGAGGAGTTTCATTCAAGGCAAACTATCAAGGGGTTCCCATAACACCCAACCGCGTAAGGAACGCAAAATCAAGGAACGTAACACCGGTATGACAGAAACTAGGGCGGCAAGAGTGGAACAAAAAACTAGGCATAAGGCCGAGCCTTCCACCCTTTACCAAGTATATAGATTCATTAAGGTAAATAAGATATAATAATGATATCCCAACAATATCCATGTTCCAACATGGAACAAACTTCAACTTCACCTACAACTAGCAACTCTATAAGAGGGGCTGAGCAAAAGCGGTAACATAGCCAAACAATGGTTTGCTAGGAAAGGTGGGTTAGAGGCTTGACATGGCAGTATGGGAGGCATGATAAAGCAAGTGGTAGGTAGCGCAGCATAGCAATAGAGCGAACAACTAGCAAGCAAAGATAGAAGTGATTTCGAGGGTATGGTCATCTTGCCTGCAAAGTTCTCAGAGTTGTCGAAAGCTTGATCCTCGTTAGCGTACTCAACAGGTTCCTCGGTCACGTACTCGTCTCCCGGCTCTACCCAAAGCAAGAACACAAGCAATGGAACAACAATCAATCATGGTGCAATGCACAAGCTACCTGATGCAATACATGGCATGATATGCAAGACATGATATGCAATGCACATGTGTGCTCCAGAAGGGAAAGAATGATTATGGCATCAACTTGGCAAAAAAAGTATGCCGCTAGAAAGATGAGATGATTTTGGTTGAAATCAATATAAAGATCACCGGAAACGGATGCACGGTTTGCAAATGGCAAGCATCACGAAAATGACGCAAAACTACGATTAACAGCACGATGCCATCTAGAATGGAACAAGGAACTAAGCTACTGCACTCCAACATAGCAACAAAGCATATGGCAGTGATGTACAAGAGATGCTTGACAAAACATGAACACTGGGCTATGGCTAAATCCCAATACAACAGGTTCAAACAAGCATGGCAAAAGTGCAAAAGATATCACCTTCACAGACTTAGTGAAAATACTAACATGTCAAAAACAACATCAGGAAGCAATGTTTAGGGCAAGCAAACAACATGCTACAGGAACATATCATAGCAAACAAAGGCATGGCATGATTATACTAAATGCATAGATAAAAAGTCCCTTACTGAACATGAGCCAAAAAGGCACGGAAGATTTGATGGCACCCATGTAAACATAGCAAGTTTTATTAACAGTTTCAGACTTAGCAGAAAAACAGAGCATGTCATAAACAGAATTATGATAGCAACTTTGCGAGCTCAAACCACTTACTACAAAGCATTTCATGACAATATAAGCATACCAATAGCAAGATAACATGTTCGTGAAGCTAACCATGGCAAGAGCAAGTTCATAGGATGCATGGATCACTAGCAACAACCATGGCAAAATGGATTAACATGGTAACATTCTGCTAGGAACATTTTATAGCAAAGGTAGAGCAAGAACAAGACATGCTAGACAACTCCACAATTGCAAACAGGGGCATGGATGGATAGAGCATGAGCACATGTTCAAAACATCCTTACAGAAGTATCTCAAAACAAGCATGGATCTCACTGTAGCATCATGTTTACATGGCATCAAAATAATAGCAGGAAAAGGACTTGGCAAAATCCCAAGTCCCTGAAAACAGCAACACTGCGGAGGCTAGTTTGCATGCTTGTGCTAGTCACCACATATATCACAAAAATACAAGACAAGCACTCATGTAAAGATGGCATATTGTAGTTTAAAACACATGTAGACCTCAATCTCATACGATGCACACATCAAATGTGACAAAAATGACAAATCACCATGATATGATAAGTAACAGCAGTTAACATTTTATAGCACTCTTGCATCAATGAAAATGGCATTGTAATGTACATAATCATGCATGGAAATGCTTCTAACGTGAATACCTCAACGAGACGAACAATTCGACATATCATATGCATCATTTGGAGCTACGGTCACCGAGATACAACATGATGAAGTAGGCATGAAAATGTATACAAATATTCGGGACTTTGTGGAAAATTCACCTCCGCGAAAGTCAACGTGGGACGAGGAGGTTTCGGGACGGGGAGATCCGGATCGACGAGACGTGTTTGGTTCAATGGATGGGTGGATTTGGTCCACCCCAGCTCCGATGACGGCGAGGCGACTCCGGCGAGGCGCGTGGCGGCCGGAGAGGGAGCGGGAGTCACCGGAGAAGGTTCGGACAATGGTGCACGGCGCGGAGGACGGCGGACAGCGAGGGAGGCGCGGAGGGCAGCGGGAGGTGGCGGGAGGCGCGAAGGAGCTCGGCGGCGGCGCTCGGGCGGCGGGCGGCGGTGCGGTGAGGAAGCGGGGCGGCGCGGCGGAGAAGACGCGACGGGGGGCTCGGGCGCCCGGTCGCGGAGGCGGCGGGGCGTGGGCCGGGGAGGGCCTCGCGCGGGCCTGGCGGGCCGGCGGCGGCAGGCGGTGGCGGAGGCCGCGTGGCGGGTGGCGAGTGGCTATGGGCGGTGGCGCGATCTCATCCGGTTGGTGGCGGTCATGTCCGGTGGCGGCGGGGATGATTTCTAGGGTTTGGACTGCGGGAAAATCGGAGGGAGACACATATTTAAAGGTAGAGGAAGTTTGGATTGTCCAAATGAGGTGTAGTTTTCGCCCACACGATATTGATCCGACGACGAAGGACATGGAGATGGTTTAGATGGGTTATTGGGCTGTTTTGAAGGGGTGTTCGGCTGCAACAAACAAGAGGCCTTCACGGTTACCCGGTTAACCGTTGGTGTACCAAACGGACTCCAAATGGAACGAAATTTGACAGGCGGTCTACTGGTGGTGTACCAAGGCCACTTGACAAATATCGGCTCATTCCGAGAATGTTTAACACCTGCTCACGAAAAGAGCCAAGAGGGGTGCGCCGGTGCATGTGGGAGTGTCGGATTGCGAAACGGACAACGGGAAAAAAGCTCGGATGCATGAGACGAACACGAATGCAAATGCAATGCACATGATGACATGATATGAAATGCATGACATGAACAAAATGGTAAATGAAGACAAAAACCCAACCAATGAAGGGAATCTCATAACTTAAAGCCGAAAATGGCAAGAGTCAGAGTTACAAATATGGCAAGTTACATCCAGAGATCTAGGACTGAAAGAACTCCGGATATTCAGAACAGAGGTGATCCTCGCGTTCCCAGGTGGCTTCTCGGTCGGAATGGTGTGACCACTTGACTTTCAGGAATTTGATTGACTTGTTGTGAGTCTTGCGCTCGGTTTCTTCAAGAATAGCAACGGGATGCTCATGATAAGACATATCTTCTTAGAGATCAATCTCTTTGAAGTTGATGGTGCACTCAGGAGTCTTCAAGCACTTGCGAAGCTATGACACGTGAAACACATCGTGCACGTTTGTGAAGTTGGACGGAAGCTCAAATTGATAGGAGAGGTCACCTCTTTTGCCAATGATCTTGAAAGGACCCACGTATCTAGGGGCCAGCTTCCCTTTGATACCGAAGCGACGAGTGCCTTTCATTGGAGACACGCGGAGGTAGACATGGTCTCCGATCTCGAAAGCCAAGTCATGGTGCTTGCTATCATAGTAACTATTCTGGTGCGATTGCACGGCTTTCAGATTTTCACGGATGACTTTGCACATTTCTTCAGCTTCTATGATTAAGTCATTGCCAAGAAGTTGGCATTCACTGGTCTCTGCCCAATTGAGAGGAGTACGACACTTTTTGCCATAGAGAATCTCGAATGGGGCCTTGCCCGAACTTGCTTGGAAGCTGTTTTTGTAGGAGAACTCGGCATATGGAAGACAATCTTCTCACTTCATACCAAAGGAAATTACACAAGCCCTGAGCATATCTTCAAGGATTCGATTGACTCGCTCGACTTGGCCACTAGTTTGAGGATGGAAAGCTATGCTGAAGCGAATGTTGGTGCCCATGGCCTTCTGGAAGGAGTCCCAGAACTTAGAAGTGAAGATCCTTCCACGATCTAAAGATATCAATTGCGGAATGACGTGCAAAGAGACAATCCTGGAGGTGTATAGCTCTGCCAACTGAGCTGATGTGATAGATTCTTTGATTGGAAGGAAATGAGCCACTTTTGTAAGCTTGTCGATGACAACAAAGATTGCATCATTTCCACGCTTGGACTTGGGAAATCTAGTCACGAAGTCCATTTCAATATGGTCAAACTTCCATTCTGGAATAGCAAGAGATTGGAGGAGACCAGCTGGCCGTTGGTGTTCTGCTTTCACCCTTCTGCAGACATCACATTCATTCACTAATTGAGCAATTTCTCGCTTCATTCGAGTCCAATACGACTGCTTGAAGTCATGGTACATCTTCGTACTACCAGGATGAATGGATAGAAGGGAATTGTGCGCCTCGTTCATAATGAATTTCCTTAGATCACCTTTAGGAACCATAATCCGGTCCTCAAAGAATAGAGTGTCTTTGTCATCAATGCGGTAGCACTTGTATTTGGGTTGGCTCTTGGCAATCCCATTTTTCACCTTCTTCACCATGGAATCCAGGAGTTGTGCCTCACGAATTTGATCTTCCAAAGTGGGAGAGAGTTGGAGGTTGGCAAGAAAGCCTTGAGGAACAACTTGGAGATTCAGTTTGCGGAAAGCTTCACAAAGGTCCTGTTGGAAGGGCTTGAGAATTAAGCTGTTGTAGTAAGCCTTCCTGCTCAAAGCATCTGCAATGACATTGGCCTTGCTTGGAGTATATTCAATACTCGGATTGTATTCTTGAATCATTTCGACCCATCGAGTCTGCCTGAGGTTGAGGTTGGGTTGAGTGAAGATGTACTTGAGGTTCTTATGATCTGTGAAGATGTCCACTTTCCTTCCCAACAAGAGATGTCTCCAGGTTAATAATGCATGGACAACTGCCGCAACCTCAAGGTCGTGAGTGGGGTAGTTCCTTTCGTTGGGCTTCAACTGACGAGAAGTATAAGCCACAACTTTCTTCTCTTGCATTAACACAGCACTGAGACCTTGTAAGGAGGCATCACAGAAAACTTCAAATGGCTTGGATTCGTCAGGAGGAGTCAAGACAGGAGCTGTGACCAACTTCTCTTTGAGGGTGTTGAAAGCAATGTCACATTCAGGCGTCCAGACATACTTGACGTGCTTCTGGAGGAGGTTTGAAAGAGGCTTTGTAATCTTAGAGAAATTCTCAACGAATCTTTGACAATAGCTTGCTAGCCCAAGAAAACTGTGAAGCAACTTGACATTCTGAGGAGGCTCCGAGTTCACAATTATAGACACCTCATCGGGATTAACAGCGATGCCCTTAGCGGAGATGATATGACCAAGGTAAAGAACTTCATCAAGCCAGAACTCACACTTGGAAAACTTCGCATAGAATTGATGCTCTCTGAGTTTGTTGAGTACCAATCTCAAATGCTTGGCATGATCCTCCTTATTCTTGAAAAAGACCAAGATATCATCGAGATACACCAGGACGAAATCATTTGTGTAAGGGTTGAAGATGAAGTTCATCATGCGAGAGAACGTTGGAGGAGCATTGACAAGGCCGAAAGACATGACAGTATATTCATAATAACCATAGCTTGTTCTGAATGCTGTCTTGGGAATATCTTGTTCACGAATGTGAATCTGATGATAACCCATATGGAGGTCAAGCTTGGAGAAAACTCTGGCCCCTTTAAGTTGCTCAAAAAGCTCATTGATGTTGGGAGGTGGATACTTGTTCTTTATTGTCTTCTTGTTCAATGGACGGTAGTCGACGCAGAGTCGTTCCGTTCCATCCTTCTTCTTGACAAAAAGAACACCACAACCCCATGGAGATGAACTCGGTCTGATCAGACCCATACGCTCTTGTTCATCGAGTTGTTTCTTCAACTCCTTCAACTCCTCTGGTCCAAGCTTGTAAGGACGTTTGCAAACAGGTTCCATGCCAGGCTCAAGATCGATAACAAATTCAACTGGTCGGTGAGGAGGCATTCCCGGAAGCTCTTCTGGAAAGACATCTTGATATTCACAAATGATTGGAATCTGAGAGATAGCATTCAACTCACCCTTCTCATTGAGAGAAAAAAGTTGAATGGTTTCGTCCCGAGCGGCATAGATGATCACATCCTTAGAAGAGTGTGTCAATTGAATCTGCCTAGCAGCACAATCAAGCTGAGCCTTGTGCTTAGAAAGCCAGTCCATCCCGAGAATTAGATCAATATCCGAGTCACCAAGAACAATTGGAGAAGATAGAAATTCATAGTTGCCCATCTTGATAATGGAATCCCGAATGAATACTCGAGAAGTCATTTGTCGAGCTGGAGAAACAATAGACAAAGGTCTCGGCAATACTTGAGTAACCAAATCATGCATAGCCACAAAAGGTCTTGAAATGAAAGAATGCGATGCACCAAAATCGAATAAGACTTTTGCAGGAAAGTCATTAACAGGAAGATTACCCATGATCACTTCTGAAGAATCCTCTGCCTGAGCTGCGTTCATCATGTTCACCTTTGCAAACTTGGAATTATTCTTGACCACTGCATTGCTGGCAGATCTCACAGGAGGAGGAGGTGGAAGGTGCCTTTGGTTGAAGCACTTGTTTGCATAGTGTACTTTCTGCTGACACTTGTTGCAAGTAACTTCTAAGAGCGGCCGATGATAAGGAGCACTTGACCTTGGAGTTTGAGAATGAGCTTTGTTCTGATAGCCTGGGTTGGGTGGGTGGGAAGATCCATTGCCACCTTTGCTCTTTTGCTGGTAGGGCTGACGAAACGGAGCAGGAGGCAGCCAGAAATTTTGTTGCTTCGTTGCCACTTGTGATGAAGAAGAATATTGAACTGCGTCCCTGACTCTCTTCTTAGATGCCTCACACTTGAGCTGATCAGCTTCTTGCTTTAGTGCCATGTTATAGAACTGATCGAACTTGGTCGGCTCAAGAAGCACGAGAGCTAACTGCAGATCCTCTCCGAGGCCACCTATGAATTGATAGATCATACTCTTTTCATCAGGAACGTCTTGTTTAGCGAAGCGAGCAAGTTTCTGAAACTGGATATTGTATTGATAAACAGACATGCTACCTTGCTTGAGATTGCGGAACTCCTCATGCTTTCTCTCAGCCACACTTGGTGGGATGTGATGAGCTTTGAAGTCTCAGCGGAAATCATCCCAAGTAATCACACGACCTCCTCTGGAATCTCTGTATTGTTGATACCACTCAGCAGCTTGGTCCTTGAGTTGAAACGAAACAAACTTGACAAAGTCCTCAGGTCTGACATTGCTACATTCAAAATGTTTGCAAATGTCCATGAGCCAGTCATCGGCGTCTGTGGCCTCGACACAGTTGCTGAAGGACTTCGGCTGGTTTGCGAGGAACTGGTTGAGGGTACCAAACTGAGGCTGATTGTTGCCGTGGACTTGATTTCCTTGGTTGCCTTGCCCTTGGTTGCGCTCTTGCAAGAGTTGCAAAAGCATCTAAGTGTTGGCGTTGGTGGCTGCCATGACAGCTTGCCATGCCTCCAGAGGTGGAGGTGGTGGCAGAGGGTTCGACTGTTCCCCATCATTGTGGTCTGGATTCTGACGCGTTGGAGGAGCCATCCTGAAGAGGTTGACATCCGTCAGAATTTTGAGACATATATTCAAGCTGAATCAATGGATCGAAATTGCAACATATAGTCTTAACATTCGAACAAGGATGAACGAATGAATTCCAAAGTAAATCATCACACGTCCATTAAGTTGAGAAGCCACTTAGATAAAGGTAGATGAATGAAACAACAAGGTACAGATATGAACAAATAATTGGTAAGGATTACCCAATCACAAACCAAATATCTCCGGGAAGAAATACTAGAGCTACATGAATTCCCACCTATAAAACTCCCTAAACTTTATGGTTATGCAATCAGGTGTTGGGGATACAGGGTAAGCATAATATCTCACCCAAACTAACAATTCATACATCCAGCTGTATCCATCCTTCAACACATAACCAAGAAACCTTCGGAAATCATGTACCTCAACCTTCGAAAAGCATCGGTTATACAAGTTATGGCAATACTCCCGAACTCCCGCCCTAGTACTGGGTGGCGTCAAGGTTATCTCACCAACAACTGCATAAAAGAGATTTTCGATGTCGGCGAACTCAGGTATTCCAGAACTGCAACGATAAAATTGTGAAGACAACACCTCGGAGCTCAACTACCCGGGACACTGCCACAACCCCTAAATGTCAGGAGGCACCAACAACAATGTTCTCGTCACAAGACTATCAGAATGATTCCAAGATACCCGCGTGATCCTAAAAAATCATGAAATTTGAGGAGAGAAGAGTCAAAACATCTACGTCAGGAGGCCTCACCAGAGCGACGAAGGGACTGAGGAGTAAAAAGAATCCTACTCTCCGATATATATAATCCTAAGACTCAAAAAATTTGTTCTAGACTCAACAACGTCAGCGATTCGATCAAGCATGGGGCTCCTAATCGGGGATGGCTCTGATTACCAACTTGTCACACCCACAATGCGGCTATATCTCCCACGTGTCGGGGCACGACTTAGAGGCATAGCTGCATGGTAGACTGGTCGCAATAGGGGTAATCTTTACACATCCCATGTACTGAATAAGAAAGGGATAAAGAGTTGGCTTACAATCGCCACTTCACACAATACATAAATAATCCATACATCATCCAAAGTACAATCAAAGGTCCGACTACGGAACCAAAATAAAGAAAGACAACCACAAATGCTAGATCCCCGATCGTCCCAACTGGGCTCCACTACTAATCATCAGGAAAATAAACATAGTAACGGCCCGAATCCTCGTCGAACTCCCACTTGAATTTGGTATCGTCACCTTCACTTGTATCCTTGGCACCTACAACTATTTGGAAGTATCTGTGTGTAACACCCTCGATGCGGCTATATCTCCCATGTGTCGGAGCACGACTTAGAGGAATAACCGCATTGAAGGCATGCCGCAACAGGGGTAATCTTATCACATCCCATGTACTGAATAAGAAAGAGTTACAGAGTTGGCTTACAATCACCACTTCACACAATACATGAATAAAGCATTACATCAACCAGATGCAATCACGGTCCGACTACGGAACCAAAAGAAAAGAAGACTACCCCTAATGCTACAGATCCCCGGTCGTCTCAACTGGGCTCCACTACTGATCAACTGGAAACGAAACAACACAACAAACACGATCTTCATCGAGCTCCTCCTTGAGCTGGGTTGCGTCACCTGCACGGTTCAACGGCACCTGCAAGTTGGTTTTGGAAGTAAACTGTGAGTCACGGGGACTCAGCAATCTCACACCCTTGTGATCAAGACTATTTAAGCTTATGGGTAGGTAAAGGTATGAGGTGGACCTGCAGCAAGCACTAGCATATATGGTTGCTAACTTACGCAAATGAGAGCGAGAAGAGAAGGCAAGGCACGTTTGAGAAAGTATGATCAAGAAGTGATCCTAAAACTACTTACGTTCAAGCATAACTCCAACATCATGTTCACTTCCTGGACCCCACCGAGAAGAGACCATCACGGCTACACACGCGGTTGATGCATTTTAATTAAATTAAGTGTCAAGTTTTCTACAATCGGACATTAACAAATTCCCATCTACCCATAACCGCGGGCACGGCTTTCAAAAGTTCAAATCCCTGCAGGGGTGTCCCAACTTAGCCCATCACAAGCTCTCATGGTCAACGAAGGATATTCCTTCTAGCGGGAAGACCCGATCAGCCTCGGAATCCCAGTTACAAGACATTTCGACAATGGTAAAACAAGACCAGCAAAGCCACCTAGATGTGCCGACAAATACCGATAGGAGCTGCACATATCTCGTTCTCAGGGCACACCGGATGAGCGCTCCGTACAGCTAAAACCAAACCTCGAGTTTCCCCGAGAGGGCGCTGTAAAGGACTCTAGTTTGGACCAACACTCAGAGGAGCACTGGCCCGGGGGGTTAAAATAAAGATGACCCTTGAGTTTGCAGAACCCAAGGGAAAAAGGCTTAGGTGGCAAATGGTAAAACCAATGTTGGGCCTTGCTGGAGGAGTTTTATTCAAGGTGAACTATCAAGGGGTTCCCATTATAACCCAACCGCGTAAGGAACACAAAATCAAGGAACATGACACCGGTATGACAGAAACTAGGGCGGCAAGAGTAGAACAAAACACCAGGCATAAGGCCGAGCCTTCCACCCTTTAACAAGTACATAGATGCATTAAGTAAATAAGATATATTGTGATATCCCAACAATAAACATGTTCCAACAAGGAACAAACTCCAATCTTCACCTGCAACTAGCAACGCTATAAGAGGGGCTGAGCAAAGCGGTAACATAGCCAAACAACGGTTTGCTAGGACAAGGTGGGTTAGAGGCTTGACATGGCAATATGGGAGGCATGATAAAGCATGTTGTAGGTATCGCGACATAGGCATAGCAATAGAGCGAGCAACTAGCAAGCAAAGATAGAAGTGATTTCGAGGGTATGGTCATCTTGCCTGAGATCCCACAAGGAAGAAGAACAAGTCCATGAAGAAGACAAACGGACGAAGTCGAACGAATCCTCACAAACGTGACGTTATCGGAACTAACCCGAAGAAGCAACACCGGAAATAAGCAAACAACATAGTAAACAACCACCACATAAACATGGCATGATTCACAACCAAGTATGATGCATGTCCGGTTTAAATATGCATGGCATGGCAAAGTGCACAAGCAATCCTACAAATTAAGTGGAGCTCAATATGCAACTCCGTTGCATATTGACGAAACACCACATTCAAGTTATTTAGTTCTCTCTCGTTTATGTACCCAACAAGATTAAATGTTGATTAACATGGCAAGGGGTGAAGCAAAACAAAACTACCTATCTAGGCAAGTTTAAATGAGGCCGGAAACAACGAACAACAATTCCGGTAAATCCCCATGTGCATGTTTTAAGGTTTGGTACTGTTCTGCCCTAAACACAATTTTAGGGTTGTTAAACATGCAAAGCGATGTCACCATGTTAAACTAGGCAAAATTCTACCCCATTTACATATAAAGTTTGTTAGGTTTGGAGCAATAGTTATTTAGTTAGGAATTAAAACATTTTAACATGGCATTTGAGCAAATTTAAACAAACAACATTTTAAGCATTTCAAACATGGATGAAAGTGGCATATTATTAAACTAGACAAAATTCTAGACATTTTACATATAAACTTTGTTTTCATCCGATGCACGGTTAATTAGTTAGGATATGCATGAAGACTAGGGACTTTTCTGTAAAACAGGTAAACTCTGGATAAAGAATAAATTCGTAGCAGGGAAAAAAACACATCAGGCCAAACAGAGATGGGTTGGGCTGTGCTCACAATGGGCCAACAGTGCACAGTGGGGGTTCTCACCCAGTGGGCCTTGGCCCAAGGCGGTTGAAAGTGCAACTATCCCTAGGTGGTTTTGGTAATTCATAACAACATATAGCTCATTGAGCTAATGCTATTCCAAGATGACTATTTTAGGAAAGCTCAATGATTGGCATGGCATGGATGTGAAAGTGAACCCTCAAAATGCTAAGGACAAAGGATTGGCTCAAGCTCAAAAGCTCAAGACTCTTCATTTTATATTTTAGTGATCCAAGATCACATTGGGTCTTTAGGAAAAGCCAATACTATCAAGGAGGGATGAGGTGTTGCTTAATGAGCCTCTTGCTTCATGTTCTTAGTGATATGCTCCAAAACCCTCAACTACTTTCCCATATCCACATATGACCTAAAACCTAAGCCAAACTCGGTCCTACCGATTCTTTCTATCCGGCGCCACCGAGTTTCACTTGTCATAAGCCACTGCCAAACCCTAGCAATTCGGTTCTATCGATAGGGATCTCGGTCTCACCGAGATGGGATTGCAAACTCTCTGTTTCCCTTTCGTAACTTTTCGGTCTCACCGAAAGAGCGAATCGGTCCCACCGAGATTGCAGTGTAAACTCTCCATTTCCTTTTTGTAACTTTTCGGTCTCACCGAAAGAGCAAATCGGTCCCACCGAGTTTACCTGACCAACTCTCTGCTTAGCTTATTACCAAACTCGGTCTCACCGAGTTTGTGTAATCGGTCTCACCGAGATTAGGTTATGCCCAAACCCTAACCATATCGGTCCTACCGAGTTGCATGTCAGTCCCACCGAAAATCTCTAACGGTCACTAGGTTTACCTTTTCGGTCCGACCGAGTTTGTTGATTCGGTCCCACCGAGGTTGGAAAACTGTGTGTAACGGTTGAATTTTGTGTGGAGGCTATATATACCCTCCACCTCCTCTTCATTCGTAGAGAGAGCCATCAGAACACATACACAATTCCAACTCATATGTTCTAAGAGAGAACCACCTACTCATGTGTTGAGACCAAGATATTCCATTCCTACCATATGAATCTTGATCTCTAGCCTTCCCCAAGTTGCTTTCCACTCAAATCTTCTTTCCACAAAATCCAAATCCTATGAGAGAGAGTTGAGTGTTGGGGAGACTATCATTTGAAGCATAAGAGCAAGGAGTTCATCATCAACACACCATTTGTTACTTCTTGGAGAGTGGTGTCTCCTAGATTGGCTAGGTGTCACTTGGGAGCCTCTGACAAGATTATGGAGTTGAACCAAGGAGTTTGTAAGGGCAAGGAGATCGCCTACTTCGTGAAGATCTACCGCTAGTGAGGCAAGTCCTTCGTGGGCGATGGCCATGGTGGGATAGACAAGGTTTCTACTTCGTGGACCCTTCGTGGGTGGAGCCCTCCGTGGACTCGCGCGACCGTTACCCTTCGTGGGTTGAAGTCTCCATCAACGTGGATGTAGGATAGCACCACCTATCCGAACCACGGGAAAAACATCCGTGTCTCCAATTGCGTTTGAATTCTCCAAACCCTTCCCTTTACATTCTTGCAAGTTGCATGCTTTACTTTCCGCTGCCAATATACTCTTTGCATGCTTGCTTGAATTGTGTGATGATTGCTTGACTTGTCCTACAATAGCTAAAATCTGCCAAGAACTAAAATTGGGAAAAGGTTTTATTTGGTCAAGTAGTCTAATCACCCCCCCCCCTCTAGACATACTTTCGATCCTTCAGCGGTGGAAGCGGTAGGCCGGTGGATCTGGTTGTGATCTGGCGATCGTCTGGACCCGAGTCAACGAAGACCATTGGGAGCAGTGTCAGACGAGCTCCTCTGCTCGAACGAAGTAGAGGCGTGGCGCGGTTGCGGGCACAGGGAGACGCAGCTCAGGCGGGCAGGGGCCGGAGACGTGGTGGCGGAGCGGCACGAATCTGGGCGGGGGTTGAGGTAGAGGCGGCGTCCTGGCGGCGAGACGTGGGCGACCTCCTTCTCTACTCAAGCAGAGGCCGGACCCGGCGTTGACGGTGATCAGGAAGAAGACACTGGGGAGGAGCAGCGGGGATGGGGTTCTGGCGACGGGATCCGAAGGGGACGTCGGTGAAAGGACGAAGGAGAAGGTGCGGTGACCTGCTGGTGGTTAGGAGCTCCGGCAACGATGGACTGTAGAAGGCGGCCTCGGAGCGCTGGTGCTCAAGGCGCGGGCATCTCCTCGAGGAGGAGGAAGAAATAGGGCGCAGCGGCAAGGCCCTGGACGGCGTCTTGTCTCCTACTGGGGCCGAAGAAGCAGGGGGGTCGGCTTTTCTAGGGCTTCGGCCGTCGATGGTGGTGAGGCTCACCGGCGACGAGGCGGGCGGAGAAGGGGTCCGACAGCGCGGGGGACGCCCTGGATCAAGTGGGAGGAGCTCGGGTGCGGCGCCGAACGGGCTCAGTGGCACGGGGAAGAAGGGCCTGACTTGCTCCGGGTGCTTGCTCCGGCGAGACAAGGGGGTGAGAGAGAGGAGGAGAAGGAAACGGGAAGAAGGTGTAGGGCGACGGGGATGGCCTGGTGGCTGCTGCTGCTGGTGATCTCTTTTTGTGGCGGGGAAAACATGGAAGGCGGTTGGAGGGGTGGATCGGGATGGATGGTGGTTGGCTCGGTGAGGAAGCCGAGGAGGAGACCAGGTGGGCTGGCGGCGGCGGGAGGAATGGACGGATGGGACATCCTACGATTAGGGTTAGGCTCAGATATATGTAGGGGAAAAAGGTTAGGAGCTACCGAGTCCCTCCGATCGAAATCAGACGGTCGAGAAAAAATATGTTAGGAAGTCCAATTAACAAAATGGAGACGTTTTGTAGATGTTTGGGGATGATCCGGACCCAGCGGTGACGACTGTCCGGGTCGGGTCCGGGACAGCTTTCGGATGCGCGCGAGGAGGGTCGCGGGCTGACAAGAGAGTTTAGGTAGGGCCTGACGGTGATAGGTAGTGGGCTGTGCAGAAGGGCTCGAGCTGAGAGAAAAGAAGAGAGAGAAGCCCGGTGACTGTTTCCAGAGACCGAAAACGTCTGACGATAGACCAGCTACTACTGCCGCTATATTTAACTATTGGGGCGTCAAACGGACTCCGAATGCGATGAAACTTGGCAGGCGACCTACTAAGAACATAACAACACTACATGCTAACTTTCAACCCATTCCGAGAACATTTTCTGGCCACTTATAAAATACTATTTCGGACATGCCGCGGGCGCGTGCAAGTGTGTCTGGGCTCAGAACGGACAACGGACGGAACTGGGGGAATAGGACAGATGCAAGTTTTGAAAACATGATGATGCAATGCACATGATGACATGACAAGATGCAACACGCAAGCGAATGACATGGCAACGGCGGCGAATAATTGGAAGACACATGGCGCATCGGTCTCGGGGCGTCACAACACTCCACCACTAAGAGAGGATCTCGACCAGAGATCCTAGGAATGGCACCTGAGGGAAAAGGAAGAGGAAGAGGTGAGGTAAAGCTAAGTTGCTTCTTTGACAAACGAGTGAAACCAAAGAAAACCTTGAGAGGTTGAATAAATTGAAAGAAAGAATACAACGAAGATGAACAAAGTTGAAAACACTCTGTTAGAAAAGAGGAACAAGGAACATTACTAGAACCTTGTAGGTTGAAAGACGTAAGAAAATTGTTGCAATGGACAAGAAGTACTCCGCTTGAAATGAGATGTACAAGGAACGATAAAGATCAAATACCACAACACTACGGTTGGAAATGGAAGGCAATAATTTGAACTTGGCAAAATGAAAGCACTTGGATGAGACTCCAGTTAGAAGAGGAATGATAGCCACAACACTCCAGTTAAAACAAGATAGAGAAGGAAATAGAATGATATATTTTGGACAGCCCTCCGACTGAAAGGATAAGGAAAACTTGATAAGTTGCAAAGAACTTGAAAGGAGGACATGACACTCCGGTAAATGGATAAGCAAAGGAAAGAACATGATCTTGACAAACCAAGATGATGGGTCGAAGAGAGCTACATCGCAATGCCTCCGGAAGAAAATAAGAATGGAATGGAATGAACGAGAAAACAAGATCTTGAGAGAGCATGCTTACAACAAATGCTGGACTGGAGTTGTTGGATTATCAACAACGAAAAGCAAAAACTTGATATGGTCTTATGGAATACATCTCAAAACTATGAGGTGACAACCCGTCACTCATGGAAAAAGATTGGATTGATAAGAACAAGGAGACGAGAAACTATTTCACCGGGAGGATAAATGAAGAACTTGGGTCATTTATAAGCACCATAAATAGCCAAATTCTTAGGGAAAGCTTTAGGTGAAATATAACCCAAGATAAATCCAATGAAGAGGTTGATTGGTTGAAAAGATGTCTTGAGCGAACAGAAAATGATGGATTTAGATATGTCACTCTTGAAAACCTGTGAATCATGAAACACGAAGGGAAAATATCAACAATGACATAACACCACTTCAGATGATAAGGTAGAAGGAATTGCATTTTGGAATGCAAGATGAAGAATACTTGAGCTCCTCTGAAAAGAATCTCGATGAACACTTCAAGAAGGAATTAAATCCTTTAAGAACCATCATGTAGAGTCTCCATGAAGAACTCCGGTAAAAAGAATGATCACAAAGAAGTGAAGGATGACAAGGATAAGATTGAAGCTTTGCAATGATTAGATGGATCTCCGCGATAATATAACTATGAGAGCTTGGAACTCTTGGAAAAAGAAAAGATAAAGCATCTCAAATCGAGAATGTGATATGATGAACCTCCAGAATAAAGGAATTAATCACTTGGATGAAACAAGAATAAGAATTACATTATGCTTATCCTTCACCAATTCAAATTGATGACAAGAAACGGATTTGGCATACTACTTATTCTCGTTGAAAAGGATTAAGATAGATATAGAGCAAACTTGAGAAGGTCTTCAACGATCTACCGGTAGAACTTGACAAACACAAATGAATTGATGATTATAAGAGGAAAAGATTCTTGAATGAACCACCGTAAGAATTGAAAATGAACGAAGTAAAGGGATGAATCACCGGTAAGAATTAAAGAACGAAAGATCACGAGCTCATTAGAGATCACTTGAACGATGCACCGGTAAGATTTGGATAACGAGAGCTGAAAGCTGGAATGAATAATATTTGAAAAGATGGCCTTTAGAGGAAAGAAATGGAAAACAACTCATGAAATGCTCCAGATGGGTGAAAAGAATTCTCACAATCGAAAACAATTATGAGAGGATGGCATCAACTTGAACCATGAATCTTGAAGAGAATGGAGCAAGATATGGAGGAAAACTCTTCTTCGGTCTTCAAAAATCTTAGAATTACGACGAGAAACACCACCAAATTGTTGAGATACTCCGGGATGATGGATAGAAAGGTTGAGCCAACGGTGATAAGAATGTGAAAGATCTTGGGGAAAGACTTTTGACTGAAGATGATTCATTCTTACGTCAAGCTTTGAAATGAATTTGCGAATAACTCTGGGAAGATTAGAAGAGTCGGGTAAGATCCTGGGAAAAGACCTGTGGGTTAGGGCCCACTCAAAAGAAACACCATTGAACGATTTGAAGGAGAGATTGCACCGGTTGAATTAAATGGCTTGAATGAGATAACAACCTCGAGATATCTTCAGCACTCCGGAACAATTGAATAGTAAGAAGTGGAATGATAATAGGGAGCACCGGCATAGAAAACATTTGAAACGAGTTAAAGGATATGATCAACACCAAAAGCTTGAATTGAAACCACCGGAGAAGAAAAGAACGAAGAAAGATGAACTTGAAGCTTCTGAGCATCTCCACGAGAAATCAGCGGGTAAGAACGTTGATTGAAAAGAATGGAGAGACTTCACATGAATAAAATGGATAGTTGAATAAGGAATCTCAGTCCTTGAAGAAAAAGGGTGGGTGGGCGGGAAAATAAAGGCAGCTTGGGACGAATGAAATGAACACCGTTGAGAAGAACTAAGATTGGATCTTGCAAATGTTGAAATGATCGGATCCACTTGAAGAGAACGACGCTGGTATAGAAGGAATTTAGATGACAATCTCGATGATCAAGAAGGATTAACATTCACATAGATAATGTGAGAACACCACTTAGGAAAGGTATGGAATCAACATTTGGCATTGAAGCAACTCGAATACCACAACTCAACACAAAACAAAGGATTAGCTTGCAAAATAAGCCAGAACAAACATATGATAGAGATTTCGTCCGAAGTTTTCGTTGTGGGGCCTACACGGGCTCGACATACAGCACCATCATGTACAAGGCAGTGCACATGACATACGAAGCGTCCCCAAGTCAGCATAGCCAAGACCTCTTTAAGACAGAACGAGACCACTGTAAAACCAACCGTGGATAGGCGGACCACTAGACGTCGAACCCCAATTTCATACCATACATCTGTCGGAAAGGTATCCTAAGAGCTACTTGAATTCCCACTTATAAACTCCCGAAATTTTCCGGTTATGCAATCAGGTGTTGGGGATACAGGGGAAGCATAATATCTCACCCAAAACTAGCAAATCCTACATCCAGATGTATCCATCCTTCAACACATAACCAAAACACCTTCGGAATCAATTACCTCAACCTTCGAAAAGCATCCGTTATACGAGTTATGGCAATACTCCCGAACTCCCGCCCCAGTACTGGGTGGCGTCGAGGTTATCTCACCAACAACTGCATAAAAGAGATTTTCGATGTCGGCGAAAGTCGGGTATTCTAGAACTGCAACGATAAAATTGTGACGACAACACCTCGGAGCTCAACTCCCTGGGACACTGCCACAACCCCTAAATGACAGGAGGCACCAAGAACAATGTTCTCATCACAAAACCATCGAAACGATTCCAAGATATCCGCGTGATCCTAAAAAAATTTGTGAAAATTTGAGAAGAGAAGAGTCAAAACTCTACGTCAGGATGCCTCACCAGAGCGACGAAGGGACTGAGGAGTAAAAAGAATCCTACTCTCTGATATATATAATCCTATAAGACTCAAAACATTTTTCTAGACTCAACAACGCCAACGATTCGATCAAGCAGGGGGCTCCTAAGTCGGGGAAGGCTTTGATACCAACTTGTAACACCCTCGGTGCAGCTATATCTCCCACGTGTCAGAGCACGACTTAGAGGCATAACCGCATTGAAGGCATGTCGCAAGAGGGGTAATCTTTACACATCCCATGTACTGAATAAGAAAGAGGTACAGAGTTGGCTTACAATCGCCACTTCACACAATACATGAATAAAGCATTACATCAACCAGATACAATCACGGTCCGACTACGGAACCAAAAGAAAAGAAGACTACCCCTAATGCTACAGATCCCCGATCATCCCAACTGGGCTCCACTACTGATCAACTGGAAACGAAACAACACAACAAACACGATCTTCATCTTCATCGAGCTCCTCCTTGAGCTGGGTTGCGTCACATGCACGGTTCAACGGCACCTGCAAGCTGGTTTTGGAAGTAAATTGTGAGTCACGGGGACTCAGCAATCTCACACCCTCGCGATCAAGACTATTTAAGCTTCTAGGTAGGTAAAGGTATGAGGTAGACCTACAGCAAGCACTAGCATATATGGTGGCTAACTTACGCAAATGAGAGCGAGAAGAGAAGGCAAGGCACGTTCGAGAAAGTATGATCAAGAAGTGATCCTAAAACTACTTACGTTCAAGCATAACTCCAACACCGTGTTCACTTCCCGGACCCTGCCGAGAAGAGACCATCACGTCTACACACGCGGTTGATGCATGTTAATTAAATTAAGTGTAAAGTTTTCTACAACCGGACATTAACAAATTTCCATCTGCCCATAACCGCGGGCACGACTTTCGAAAGTTCAAATCCCTGCAGGGGTATCCCAACTTAGCCCATCACAAGCTCTCACAGTCAACGAAGGATATTCCTTCTAGCGGGAAGACCCGATCAGCCTCGAAATCCCGGTTACAAGACATTTTGACAATGGTAAAACAAGACCAGCAAAGCCACCCAGATGTGCCGACAAATCCCGATAGGAGCTGCACATATCTCTTTCTCAGGGCACACCGGATGAGCGCTCCGTACAGCTAAAACCAAACCTCGAGTTTCCCCGAGGGGGCGCTGCAAAGGACTCTAGTTTGGACCAACACTCAGAGGAGCACTGGCCTGGGGGGTTGAAATAAAGATGACCCTTGAGTCTGCAGAACCCAAGGGAAAAAGGCTTAGGTGGCAAATGGTAAAACCAATATTCGGCCTTGCTGGAGGAGTTTTATTCAAGGCGAACTATCAAGGGGTTCCCATTATAACCCAACCGCGTAAGGAACGCAAAATCAGGGAACATAACACCGGTATGACAGAAACTAGGGCGGCAAGAGTGGAAGAAAACACCAGGCATAAGGCCGGGCCTTCCACCCTTTACCAAGTATATAGATGCATTAAGTAAATAAGATATATTGTGATATCCCAGCAATAAACATGTTCCAACAAGGAACAACCTCCAATCTTCACCTGCAACTAGCAACGCTATAAGAGGGGCTGAGCAAAGCGGTAACATAGCCAAACAACGGTATGCTAGGACAAGGTGGGTTAGAGGCTTGACATGGCAATATGGGAGGCATGATAAAGCATGTGGTAGGTATCGCGGCATAGGCATAGCAATAGAGCGAGCAACTAGCAAGCAAAGATAGAAGTGATTTCGAGGGTATGGTCATCTTGCCTGAGATCCCGCAAGGAATAAGAACAAGTCCATGAAGAAGTCAAACGGACGAAGTCGAACGAATCCTCACAAACGCGACGTTATCGGAACTAACCCAAAGAAGCAACACCGGAAAGAAGCAAACAACATAGTAAACAACCACCACATAAACATGGCATGATGCACAACCAAGTATGATGCATGTCCGGTTTAAATATACATGGCATGGCAAAGTGCACAAGCAATCCTACAAATTAAGTGGAGCTCAATATGCAACTCCGTTGCATATTGACGAAACACCACATTCAAGTTATTTAGTTCTCTCTTGTTTATGTACCCAACAATATTAAATGTTGATTAACATGGCAAGGGGTGAAGCAAAACAAAACTACCTATCTAGGCAAGTTTAAATGAGGCCGGAAACAACGAACAACAATTCCGGTAAATCCCCATGTGCATGTTTTAAGGTTTGGTACTGTTCTGCCCTAAACACAATTTTAGGGTTGTTAAACATGCAAAGCAATGTCACCATGTTAAACTAGGCAAAATTCTACCCCATTTACATATAAAGTTTGTCAGGTTTGGAGCTACGGTTATTTAGTTAGGAATTAAAACATTTTAACATGGCATTTGAGAAAATTTAAACAAACAGCATTTTAAGCATTTCAAACATGGATGAAAGTGGCATATTATTAATGTAGACAAAATTCTAGACATTTTACATATAAAGTTTGTTTTAATCTGATGCACGGTTAATTAGTTAGGATATGCATGAAGACTAGGGACTTTTCTGTAAAACAGGTAAACTCTGGATAAAGAATAAATTCGTAGCAGGGAAAAAAACACATCAGGCCGAACAGAGATGGGTTGGGCTGTGCTCACAATGGGCCAACAGTGCACAGTGGGGGTTCTCACCCAGTGGGCCTTGGCCCAAGACGGTGGAAGCAGCAGGCCGGTGGATCTGGTTGTGATCTGGCGATCGTCTGGACCCGAGTCAATGAAGACCATTGGGAGCAGTGTCAGACGAGCTCCTCTGCTCGAACAAAGCAGAGGCGCGACACGGTTGCGGGCACAGGGAGACGCAGCTCCGGCGGGCAGGGGCCGGAGACGTGGCGGCGGAGCGGCGCGAATCCGGGCGGGTGTCGAGGTAGAGGCGGCGTCCTGGCGGCGAGACGTGGGCGACCTCCTTCTCTGCTCAAGCAGAGGCCGGACCCGGCGTTGACGGCGACCAGGAAGAAGACACCAGCAAGGAGCAGCGGGGATGGGGCTCTGGCGGCGGGATCCGAAGGGGAAGCCGGCGAAAGGACGAAGGAGAAGGTGCGGCGACCTGCTGGTAATTAGGAGCTCCGGCGACGATGGACTGTAGAAGGCGGCCTCGGATCGCTGGTGCTCAAGGCGCGGGCATCTCCTCGAGGAGGAGGAAGAAATAGGGCACAGCGGCAAGGCCATGGACGGTGGCTTGTCTCCTACTGGGGCCGAAGAAGCAGGGGGTCGGCGACGAGTTTTCTAGGGCTTCGGCCGTCGATGGTGGTGAGGCTCACCGGCGACGAGGCGGGCAGAGAAGGGGCCCGACAGCGCGGGGGAGGCCCTAGATCGAGCGGGAGGAGCTCGGGTGCGGCGCCGAATGGGCTCAGTGGCGCGGGGAAGAAGGGCCTGACTTGCTCCGGGTGCTTGCTCTGGCGAGACAAGGGGGAGTGAGAGAGAGGAGGATAAGGAAACGGGAAGAAGGGGTAGGGCGACGGGGATGGCCTGGTGGCTGCTGCTGCTGGTGATCTTTTTTGGTGGCGCAGAAAACATGGAAGGCAGTCGAAGGCTCTGGTTAGAGGGGGTGGATCGGGATGGATGGTGGTTGGCTCGGTGAGGAAGCCGAGGAGGAGACCAGGTGGGCTGGCGGCGGCGGGCGGAATGGACGGATGGGACATCCTACGATTAGGCTTAGGCTCAAATATAGGTAGGGGAAAAAGGTTAGGAGCTATCGAGTCCCTCCGATCGAAATCATACGGTCGAGAAAAAATATGTTAGGAAGTCCAATTAACAAAACGGAGACGTTTTGTAGATGTTTGGGGATGATCTGGACCCAACGGTGACGACTGTCCGGGTCGGGTCCGGGACAGCTTTCGGACGTGTGCGAGCAGGGCCGCGGGCTGACAAGAGAGTTTAGGTAGGGCCTGACGGTGAGAGGTAGTGGGCTGTGCAGAAGGGCTCGGGCTGAGAGAAAAGAAGAGAGAGGGGCCCGGCGACTGTTTCCGGAGACCGAAAACATCCGACGATAGACCGGCTACTACTGCCGCTATATTTAACCGTTGGGGCGTCAAACGGATTCCGAATGCGATGAAACTTGGCAGGCGACCTACTAACAACATAACAACACTGCATGCCAACTTTCAACCCATTCCGAGAACATTTTATGGCCACTTATAAAATACTATTTCGGACATGCCGTGGGCGCGTGCAAGTGTGTCTGGGCTCAGAACAGACAACGGACGGAACTGGGGGAACGGGACGGATGCAAGTTTTCAAAACATGATGATGCAATGCACATGATGACATGACAAGATGCAACATGCAAGCGAATGACATGGCAACGGCGGCGAATAACTGGAAGACACCTGGCGCGTCGGTCTCGGGGCATCACACCGTGAGTCACGAGGACTCAGCAATCTCACACCCGCGAGATCTAGACAATTTAAGCTTATGGGTAGGAACGGGGTAGTGAGGTGGAACTGCAGCAAGCACTAGTATATGGTGGCTAACTTACACAAATAAGAGCGAGAAGATAAGCAACGCACGGTCGAGAAGCTATAAGTGATCAAGAAGTGATCCTGAAGCTACTTATGTTCAAGCATGACCCGAGAGGCCGAGACCATGTTCTCTTCCCGGACTCCGCCGAAAAGAGACCATCACGGCCACACACGCAGTTGATTCATTTTAATAAAGTTAAGTATCAAGTCCTCTACAACCGGATATTAACAAATTCCCATCTGCCACATAACCGCGGGCACGGCTCTTGAAAGTTTATACCCTGCAGGAGTGTCCCAACTTAGCCCATCACAAGCACTCACGGTCAACGAAGGATATTCCTTCTCCCGGGAAGACCCGATCAGCCTCGGAATCCCGGTTACAATACATTTCGACAATGGTAAAACAAGACCAGCAAGACCACCCGACTGTGCCAACAAATCCTGATAGGAGCTGCACATATCTCGTTCTCAGGGCACACCGGATGAGCAATCCGTACAACTAAAACCAACCCTCAAGTTTCCCCGAGGTGGCGCTGCAAGGGGCTCTAGTTTGGACCAACACTCAGAGGAGCACTGGCCGGGGGGTTTAAAATAAAGATGGCCCTTGAGTCCATGGAACCCAAGGGAAAAGGCTTAGGTGGCAAATGTTAAAACCAAGGTTGGGCCTTGCTGGAGGAGTTTTATTCAAGGCGAACTGTCAAGGGGTTCCCATAACACCCAACCGCGTAAGGAACGCAAAATCAAGGAACCTAACACCAGTATGACGGAAACTAGGGTGGCAAGAGTGGAACAAAACACCAGGCATAAGGCCGAGCCTTCCACCCTTTACTAAGTATACAGATGCATTAAGGTAAATAAGATATAATAATGATATCCCAACAATATCCATGTTCCAACATGGAACAAACTTCAACTTCACCTGCAACTAGCAACGCTATAAGAGGGGCTGAGCAAAAGCGGTAACATAGCCAAACAATGATTTGCTAGGAAAGGTGGGTTAGAGGCTTGACATGGCAATATGGGAGGCATGATAAAGCAAGTGGTAGGTAGTGCGGCATAGCGATAGAGCGAACAACTAGCAAGCAAAGATAGAAGTGATTTCGAGGATATGGTCATCTTGCCTACAAAGTTCTCAGAGTTGTCAAAAGATTGATCCTCATTAGCGTACTCAACAGGTTCCTCGGTCACGTACTCGTCTCCCGGCTCTACCCAAAGCAAGAACACAAGCAATGGAACAACAATCAATCACGGTGCAATGCACAAGCAACATGATGCAATACATGGCATGATATGCAAGACATGATATGCAATGCACATGCGTGCTCCGGAAGGGAAAGAATGATTAAGGCATCAACTTGGCAAAAAAGTATGCCGCTGGAAAGATGAGATGATTTTGGTTGAAATCGATATAAAGATCACCGGAAACGAATGCATAGTTTGCAAATGGCAAGCATCACAAAAATGACGCAAAACTATGATTAACAGCATGATGCCATCTAGAATGCAACAAGAAACTAAGCTACTGCACTCCAACATAGCAACAAAGCATATGGCAGTGATGTACAAGAGATGCTTGACAAAACATGAACATTGAGCTACGGCTAAATCCCACTAGAACAGGTTCAAACAAGCATGGCAAAAGTGCAAAAGATATCACCTTCACAGACTTAGTGAAAATACTAACATGTCAACAATAACATCAGGAAGCAATGTTTAGAGCAAAAAAAACAACATGCTACAGGAACATATCATAGAAAAAAAGGCATGACGTGATTCTACTAAATGCATAGATCAAAAGTCCCTTACTGAACATGAGCCAAAAAGGCACAGAAGATTTGATGGCACCCATGTAAACATAGCAAGTTTTATTAACAGTTTCAGACTTAGCAGAAAAACAGAGCATGTCATAAACGGAATTATGATAGCAACTTTGCAAGCTCAAACCACTCATTACAAAGCATTTCATGACAATATAAGCCTACCAATAGCAAGATAACATGTACATGAAGCTAACCATGGCAATAGCAAGTTCATAGGACGCATGGATCACTAGCAACGACCATGGAAAAATTGATTAACATGGTAACATTCTGCCAGGAACATTTTATAGCAAAAGTAGAGCAAGAACAAGACATTCTAGACAACTCTATCATTGCAAACAGGGGCATGGATGGATAGAGCATAACCACATGTTCAAAACATCCTTACTGGAGTATCTCAAAACAAGCATGGATCTCACGGTAGCATCATGTTTACATGGCATCAAAATAACAGCAGGAAAAGGACTTAGCAAAATCCTAAGTCCCTGAAAACAACAACATTGCGGAGGCTAAATTGCATGCTTGTGCTAGTCACCACATAGACCAAAAAAATACAATACAAGCACCCCTGTAAAGATGGAATGTTGTAGTTGAAAACAGATGTAGACCTCAATCACATACGATGCACATATCAAATGTGACAAAAATGACAAATCACCATGATATGATAAGTAACAGCAGTTACCAGTTTATAGCACTCTTGCATCAATGAAAATGGCACCATAATGCACAGAATCATGCATGGAAATGCTTCTAATGTGAAGATCTCAACGAGACAAACAATTCTACATATCATATGCATCATTTCGAGCTACGGTCACCAAGATACGACATGATGAAGTAAGCATGAAAATATATAGAGATTCAGGACTTAGTGGAAAATCCACCTCCGCGAAAGTCAAGCGGGACGAGGTGGTTTCGGGACGGAGAGATCCGGATCGACGGAGCGCGTTTGGTTCGATGGATTGGTGGATCTGGTCCACCCCAGCTCTGGCGACGGCGAGGCGACTCCGGCGAGGCGCGTGGCGGCTAGAGAGGGAGCGGGAGTCGCCGGAGAAGGTGAGGGCGACGGCGGACGGCACGGAGGATGGCGGATGGCGAGGGAGGCGCGGAGGGAGACGGGAGGCGCGGAGGAGCTCGGCGGCGGCGCGGTGAGGAAGCGGGGCGGCGCAGCGGAGAAGACGCGGTGACGGGGCTTGGGCGGCCGGGTCGCGGTGGCGG
>NC_041386.1:288017520-288071173 GCF_002162155.2 Triticum dicoccoides
GGCGGGGCGCAGGCCGAGGAGGGCCCCGCGCGGGCCTGGCGGGCCGGCGGCGGCGGGCGGTGGTGGAGGCCATGTGGCGGTGGTGAGTGGCTACGGGCGGCGGCGAGATCTCGTCCGGTGGGTGGCGGACATGTCCGGCAGCGGCAGGGATGATTTCTAGGGTTTGGACTGCGGGAAAATCGGAGGGAGACACATATTTATAGGTAGAGGGAGTTTGGAGTGTCCAAATAAGGTGTAGTTTTCGCCCACACGATCGTGATCTGATGAGGAAGGACATGGAGATGGTTTAGATGGGTTATTGGGCAGTTTTGGAGGGGTGTTGGGCTGCAACACATAAGAGGCCCTCGCGGTTACCCGGTTAACCGTTGGAGTATCAAACGGACTCCAAATGGAACGAAATTTGACAGGCGGTCTACCTGTGGTGTACCAAGGCCACTTGAAAAATCTCGGCCCATTCCGAGAACGTTTAACACCCGCTCATGAAAAGAGACAAGAGGGGTGCGCCGGTGCATGTGGGAGTGTCGGATTGCGAAACGGGCAACGGGGAAAAGCTCGGATGCATGAGACGAACACGAATGCAAATGTGATGCACATGATGACATGATATGAAATGCATGACATGAACAAAATGCAAAACAAAGACAAAAACCCAACCAATGAAGGGAATCTCATAACTTAAAGCCGAAAATGGCAAGAGTCGGATTTACAAATATGGTAGGTTACGTCCGGGGTGTTACAGGTATGAACCATAGAGAAGTTGTAATATAGTAGATATTACACCAATATGAATTTAGAATGAGTTCACAATAGTACCAAAAGTGGTGGTTTATTTTCTTATACTAACAGAGCTTACGAGTTTTCTGTTGAGTTTTGTGTCGTGAAGTTTTCAAGTTTTGGGTAAAGATTCGATGGACTATGGAATAAGGAGTGGCAAGAGACTAAGCTTGGGGATGCCGAAGGCACCCCAAGGTAATATTCAAGGACTACCAAGAGCCTAAGCTTGGGGATGCCCCGGATGGCATCCCCTCTTTCGTCTTCGTTCATCGGTAACCTTACTTGGATCTATATTTTGATTCACCACATGATATGTGTTTTGCTTAGAGCGTCATTTTATTTTATTTTATTTTTTGCTTGCTATTTGAATAATATCCCAAGATCTGAAATAATTAAATGTTAGAGAGTCTTCATATAGTTACATAATTATTCAACTACTCATTGATCTTCACTTATATCTTTCGGAGTAGTTTGTCGTTTGCTCTAGTGTTTCACTTATATCTTTTAGAGAATGACGGTGGTTTTATTTTGAAGAAATAGATGAACTCTCATGCCTCACTTATATTATTTTAAGAGTCTTTTAGAACAGCATGGTAATTTTCTTTGGTTATGAATTTAGTCCTAATATGATGGGCATCCAAGATGGGTATAATAAAAACTTTAATATAAAGTGCATTGAATACTATGAGAAGTTTGATACTTGATGATTGTTTTGAGATATGAAGATGGTGATATTAGAGTCATGCTAGTTGACTAGTTGTGAATTTGAGAGATACTTGTGTTAAAGTTTGTGATTCCCGTAGCATGCACGTATGGTGAACCGTTATGTGATGAAGTCAGAGCATGATTTATTTTTTGATTGTCTTCCTTATGAGTGGCGGTCGGGGACGAGCGATGGTCCTTTCCTACGAATCTGTCCCCCTAGGAGCATGTGCGTAGTACTTTGTTTCAATAACTAATAGATTTTTGCAATAAGTATGTGAGTTCTTTATGACTAATGTTGAGTCCATCGATTATATGGACTCTCACCCTTCCACCATTGGTAGCCTCTCTAGTACCGCGCAACTTTCGCCGGTACCATAAACCCACCATATATCTTCCTCAAAACAGCCACCATACCTACCTATTATGGCATTTCCATAGCCTCGAGATATATTGCCATGCAACTTTCCACCGTTCCGTTTATTATGACATGCTCCACCATTGTCATATTGCTTTGCATGATCATGTAGTTGACATCATATTTGTGGCAAAGCCACCACTTATTATTCTTTCATACATGTCACTCTTGATTCATTGCACATCCCGGTACACCGCCGGAGGCATTCATATAGGGTCATATTTTGTTCTAAGTATCGAGTTGTAATTCTTGAGTTGTAAGTAAATAAAAGTGTGATGGTCATCATTATTAGAGCATTGTCCCATGTGAGGAAAGGATGATGGAGACTATGATTCCCCCACAAGTCGGGATGAGACTCCAGACGAAAAATAAAAAAAAGAGAAAAAAAGAGGCCATAAAAAAGGCCCAAAAAACAAAAAAACAAAAAAAGAGAGAAAAAGAGAGAAGGGGCAATGCTACTATCCTTTTACCACACTTGTGCTTCAAAGTAGCACCATGATATTCATGATAGAGAGTCTCCTATGTTGTCACTTTCATATAGTAGTGGGAATCTTTCATTATAGAACTTGGCTTGTATATTCCAATGATGGGCTTCCTCAAAATGCCCTAGGTCTTCGTGAGCAAGCGAGTTGGATGCACACCCACTTAGTTTCCTTTAGAGCTTTCATACACTTATAGCTATAGTGCATCCGTTGCATGGCAATCCCTACTCACTCACATTGATATCTATTGATGGGCATCTCCATAACCCGTTGATACGCCTAGTTGATGTGAAACTATCTTCTCCTTTGTGTCTTCTTCATAACAACCATTCTATTCCACCTATAGTGCTATGTCCATGGCTCACGCTCATGTATTGCGTGAAGATTGAAAAAGTTTGAGAACATCAAAAGTATGGAACAATTGCTTGGCTTGTCATCGGGGTTGTGCATGATTTAAATATTTTGTGTGATGAAGATAGAGCATAGCCAGACTATATGATTTTGTAGGGATAGCTTTCTTTGCCCATGTTATTTTGAGAAGACATGATTACTTTGTTAGTATGCTTGAAGTATTATTATTTTGATGTCAATATTAAAATTTTATCTTGAATCTTTCAGATCTGAATATTCTTGCCACAATAAATAGAATTGCATGGATAAATATGTTAGGTAGCATTCCACATCAAAAATTCTGTTTTTATCATTTACCTACTCGAGGACGAGCTGGAATTAAGCTTGGGGATACTTGATACGTCTCCAATGTATCTATAATTTTTGATTGTTCCATGGTATTATATTATCAACCTTGGATGTTTTATATGCATTCATATGCTATTTTATATGATTTTGGGACTAACCTATTAACCTAGAGTCCAGTGCCAGTTTCTGTTTTTTCTTTTGTTTTTGAGTATCGCAGAAAAGGAAAACCAAACGGAGTCCAATTGACCCGAAATTTCACGGAGATTGTTTTTGGGCTAGAAGAAGCCCACGAAGTACCGGAGATGGACCAGGGGAGTCTCGAGGCCACCATGAGGGTGGGGGCGCGCCCTTATCTAGTGGCCGCCTCAGGGACCCCTCCTGACTTGTTCCTGACTCCAACACCTCTTATATATACCCAAACTTTTAGAAAGAAACCTAGATCGGCAGTTCCGCCGCCGCAAGCCTATGTAGCCACCGAAAACCAATCTAGACTCGTTCCGGCACCCTGCCGGAGGGGGAATCCCACTCCGGTGGCCATCTTCATCATCCCGGCGCTCTAAATGGCGAGGAGGGAGTAGTTCACCCTCGGGGCTGAGGGTATGTACCAGTAGCTATGTGTTTGATCTCTCTCTCTCTCTCTCTCTCTCTCTCTCTCTCTCTCTCTCTCTCTCTCTCTCTCTCTCTCTCTCTCGTGTTCTTGATTCGGCACGATCTTGATGTATCGTGAGCTTTGTTATTATAGTTGGATCTTATGGTGTTTCTCCCCCTCTATCTCCTTGTGATGAATTGAGTTTTCTCTTTGAAGTTATCTTATCAGATTGGGTCTTCAAGGATTTGAGAACACTTGATGTATGTTTTGGTGATCAACTTGCAAGTTCCGTGACCTCGTGAACTTATGCATAGGGGTTGGCACACGTTTTCATCTTGACTCTCCGATAGAAACTTTGGGGCACTCTTTGAAGTTCTTTGTGTTGGTTGAATAGATGAATCTAAGATTGTGAGATGCACATCGTATAATCATACCCACGGATACTTGAGGTGACATTGGAGTATCTAGGTGACATTAGGGTTTTGGTTGATTTGTGTCTTAAGGTGTTATTCTAGTACGAACTCTAGGATAGATTGAACGGAAAGAATAGCTTCATGTTATTTTACTACAGACTCTTGAATAGATCGATCTGAAAGGATAACTTTGAGGTGGTTTCGTACCCTACATAATCTCTTCATTTGTTCTCCGCTATTAGTGACTTTGGAGTGACTCTTTGTTGCATGTTGAGGGATAGTTATATGATCCAATTATGTTATTATTGTTGAGAGAACTTGCACTAGTGAAAGTATGAACCCTAGGCCTGGTTTCAACGCATTGCAATACCGTTTGGGCTCACTTTTACCACTTGCTACCTTGCTGTTTTTATATTTTCAGATTACAAAAACCTTTATCTACCATCCATATTGCACTTGTATCACCATCTCTTCGCTGAACTAGTGCACCTATACAATTTACCATTGTATTGGGTGTGTGAGGACACAAGAGACTCTTTGTTATTTGGTTGTAGGGTTGTTTGAGAGAGACTATCTTCATCCTACGCCTCCCACGGATTGATAAACCTTAGGTCATCCACTTGATGGAAATTTTCTACTGTCCTACAAACCTCTGCACTTGGAGGCCCAACAATGTCTACAAGAAGAAGGTTGTGTAGTAGAGATCAGATAGCCCCTCTCGGTTCCACACTTTACGTTAAGTGGGTACTTATCCCTTGACCCTTTACCCCTATATAAAGAGACGAGGAGCAATCATTGTAATAGTTGATCATTGATTAATAAAGATAGTCACCTTCATACCTCCCTGTGTTCATCTACTTTTGCGTGTTTGACTACTTCGTCTATGACGCTCGCTCTCGCTCCGCAACCTCGGACCGGACTCGCCGGCGGACTTGCGGAACACGTTATCAGCACGCTTCGCTCCATTAACTCTCCGTCAAGCCTGCATCAAGCCTGCATCACGCAGGATTTCATCGATCCCGCGGAGGTATAAGATCCGATCTCCACTTTTGCAAAAATGGATTCCTCTCGTTACTGCAATTCCGTTTTTGTGATTAGTTTATTTTTCGGATAAATCTACCTATGGTGTGGATTTCTCTCCGAAGAACTGGTTGACGAATACATCGCCGACCAATGTCGATGTTCTTGGATCACGAGAGACTTGTTGACTACACTATACGGGAGTCGATACAGATCGTGATCCAGATGGTCACGGTACCACCGCAACGCACCAGCTATGCCATGCCCCGTCGATATTCCCGATGAACACGATGAAGACTAGGAACCCCGAGACGTACGCATGCCCGTGCTCTGGCAGCGACCCCGCTGGTTGCCGGCGCCGCGTCGCTGGCTGCCGCCGCCGCATCCTGCTGACGCCGAGCTGCGTGCCCTGCTGGCCGAGGCCCCACTGGTCGCCGCCCGGCTGCAGGCCGCCACCATGACCGCGATGGCCTGGCCATGGTCGCCGCGCGTCGTGGCCTCGTGTCGTCGCCGTGCTTTGTGGTCCGCCACCGCGCATCGCTGGCCGCGCCGCGCCGTTGGCTGCCCGCCAACGCGCGCCGCCACGCGCCCGTGTCGTGCCTCGCTCGCACCCGACTCGCGCGGGGCGGCCGCCTCGCTGGCCGGTTAACCAGCCGCCTTTACGTACTGCAGCCTGCCCCGCTGTCCGGGACGGTCGCTGCGCCCTGCTGGCTGGCTTGACCGCCACCGCCACAGTGTTGCTTGGGCGCTAGGGCAACCCTAGCGTTGCCCCCTGGTGGGCAGTGCAATGCCCTAGGCCGGCCTGGCGCGGTTTTGCTGGGCCTGGATGGACAGAGGCCATGGGGCTGGGTTCCTCCATAAAAAAGGGCAGAGGCCTATTGGTGCGCTGTAAATGGGCCGTCGACCCAAATGTGCCTTTTTTTAGCCAACGGGTTTTTTGCTATTTACGCATTCAATTTTTCCTGCTGAACGATTACACCGGTAAGTACCTAGAACAATCTGTTTCGCTAAAAATGCATATTTAGGCTTTAAAACGCCTTGGGAATTCAATTTTTTGGGCTATTTTTCGCGTAAAAATGCGCTTAGCATGCTATCTTTTGTAAACATGATTTTATATGTGAGTTTACATGTTGTAGATTAATTGTTTAATACTTTTAATCACTAAGTAAATCATATAAATAACATGTTTTAAATAATGGACCGTCATTTTTTATTGAATAAGTTTATCAACATCGCATTTGTGCAAAAGATTACCTGCTGTAATCTCATGATTTTTGCATAAATCGCAGATGGCCGGAATTGTCAACAAGGAGTTTGCTGAGTTGGCCCAGACAGGGCTGAACTACCTGTCATGGTCCTCGGACTGCGAGATCTTTCTCCATGGCAAAAGCCTCCTGAGGGCGATTGGTAAGGGGACCCAGCTGGCCCCCATGGATCCCAAGTTTGAAACTGAGAATGCGCAGGCTCTGCATTTTCTTCGTCATCACCTATCACCTACTCTGAAAGACGAGTATATGGCTGAGTGGAGTGCTTCTGGCCTTTGAACGGCTCTTAAGAAGTGGTTTGAGTGGTTGAAGTACACTATGAAGCCACGTGCAGAGGCAGAGTGGATCCGTCTGAGGTTTGCGGACTTCAAGACGGTTGGGGAGTACAATTCGGCTCTGCACCGGATTTGTACAACTCTTCGGTTGTGTGGTACTGAGATTACCGACACCCAGAAGATTGAGAAAACCCTATCCACTTTCCACCCTGATGCGGTCTTGTCCTCATGGAACTACCGCCAGGGCAACTACATGAGGTATTCAGAGTTGATTAGCGTCCTCCAGGTGGCAGAGGCGCAGGACGAGGTTCTAAAAAAGAACTTTGTCACACAACCACTTGGGGGGGTTCTCTCCAGGAGGTGAACGCTCTCAAAGTCCGCAAGCCTCAACAGAAGAAGAGGGGGCACAAGGGCAAGAAGAAGGGCCCTCAACCCTCCGCCCCGGCTAAGCAGCAAAAGCTGGGCAAGGGGGGTAGAGGCCTCAGGACTGCTTCTAGTGTGGCTCGATGGAGCACTTCTCCTGCCAGTGTCGTGCACCACAGGAGGTCGTTGATGCATACAAGCCTCGGAAGGCGCGTGAGACGCACCTCGCCTTGGTTCAGGAGGGAGCACCACGGGCGCCCATGGCGGCACCCATGATGATCTCTACGCCCCCTGCTGCGCCCATAGAGGCGACCCCCGTGGTCCCCATCGCGGCAGCTTTGGCGGTCTCTAATGACGCCCACGTTGCCATGGAGGTTGACCACATGGTCGCCCCGGCGGTTCCATAACTAGATGTTGATGCTACCTCTAAGATGATTTCTAAGGAGGATCAGCTCACTAGTATGGAGATTGTGGCTGAAGTCAATGGCTTCTTCACCGAGTCTACTTAGCATACCTCTTTGGTTATCATGATTCTGTGATTTGATACAATAAATCCGATTTGGTTGTAAGCTCTATGAGAGCATAAACTTATTCTTTACTTTGGCGATTGGATGAAATTTATTTCATTCATTTATTCCATTATTTATACATGATAGTATGTTTGTTCTGAAATGTGTGCATTTATTTTTAATGTAGTTTCTTCCTCATTGCATTAATTATATGTCATATTTTAGAACGCGTGTGGCGCCCGAATGGAGGAAACATGCCTTGCCGATAGCTCCACCACACATACCATTTTATGAGAAACTAAGTACTTTGAGTCTATTAAAAAATCTTCGAGAAGTATTATGACAATCGCCGACTGCAGTTCGCATATAGTTCGCCCCGGACGAGCCACTATTATACTTCCTATGGGAACAACTTTGATCATTAACGATGCGTTGTTGTACCCGGAGTCGACTCGTACTCTTTTGAGCTTTAGAGACATCTGCACTAATGGTTTCCATATTGAGACTAATGATGAAAACGGCAAGGAGTGCCTACTCATCACAAAGCGGGATGCAAGTGGTAAACACGTTATCGAAAGGCTTCCTTCGTTTGACACAGGGCTATACTACACTAAAATAGTAGCACCGCCCGTGTACACTACCCTCAAGACTATTTTTAGAAGCTCTGAACTCTTCTGCCTCTGGCACAATAGGTTAGGCCACTCCAGACTTAGGATGATGAGAAATATAATTAACAAGTCACATGGTCATAATGTTAATGTGAAGAACTTCCCGAATCCCGATGATTTCGTATGCTCCACATGCGCCACGAGAAAGTTAGTCATTAGGCCATCGCCCCTCAAGGTGAGGGATGAAATCCCCGCTTTCTTGGAACGTATCCAAGGGGACATATGTGGTCCAATTCAGCCCCTCACGGGGCCGTTTCGGTACTTCATGGTGCGCATTGATGCTTCCTCTAAATGGTCTAATGTTTGCCTGCTGTCAACATGGAACCATGCCTTTGCAAAGTTGATCTCTTAGATCATACAAATGAGGAATAATTTCCCTGATTATCGTATAAAGTTTATTCCAATGGACAACGCTGGAGAATTTACTTCAAAAGCGTTCGATGATTATTGCATGGCAATGGGAATCAAAGTTGAGCACTCAGTACCGCATGTTCATATACAAAATGGACTTGGCAAAGCATTGATTAAAAGAATTAAATTCATTGCCCGACCACTCCTTCAGGGTTGTAATTTACCAACTACGTGTTGGGGCCATGCGGTGTTACACGCGGCCAATCTCATCAACTTTAGACCGTCGGCCTGCAACATCCACTCTCCTATTCAGCTTGCGCAAGGGTCGGCACCGAAAATTTCCCACCTTCGTAGGTTCGGTTGCCAGGTATATGTACCAATACCACCACCTCAGCGATCGGCGATGGGCCCGCTCCGTAAGTCGGGGATATACGTTGGTTATGAGACTGTGTCCATAATCAGGTATCTGGACCCCACGACAGGTGACTGTCACACGACTCGTTTTGCTGATTGCGTTTTTGACGAGGATTTTTTTCCCAACTTTAGGGGGAGAGAATCAACCCCTTGATGCTAAAAGTCGAGAAATCACGTGGCAAGCCACAGGAATCCACACTCATGACCCGCGCACTGCTAAGACTGAGAGAGAAGTCCAAAAGATAATAGATTTGCAGTCTTTAGCAAATCAACTGCCTGGCCACTTTAGTGACTTAAAGGCTGTGACAAAATCGCATGTGCACGTGCGCAATGCACCGGAAAGGGTTGAAATACCGAAGAAAAATGATGGTATACCCGCTCCCGTCCAAAGGCCTAAAAGGACGAGAGATCCGGCTTCTCAAATCCCAAGTACTCGGGGATGCCGACGAAAAAGGATAAGAGAGATTTATTACAGCCTGTCGCCAAAGTACCCCAAAGTGAAACGGGGAGCCAGTCGAGACCTGGCACAAGTACGGAAAATTCAGTGCACAAAATTCCAGACTTAAACTTTCCCATAGGGGAAGCACCTAGCGGAGATGTGTGCGCACACATCGGTGCAGGAAATCTAAAGGACCTTGCTCCCATAATGGGAAACTTGGTAGAGCAAGTGTTTCTGCCGGATGCTCTCCATGACGAAATGGCCATAAATTATATTTATACGAGGAAGTCCCTGAATCGAGCAATGGTGATTGCCGACATTAACTTTGCTAAGAAAATTGCCTCAGTCATAGATCTTGACCCTGAGCCTAACACCCTCGCTGATTGCAAGAAAAGGTCGGATTGGAAAGATTGGCAGTAGGCAATTACTGCCGAATTATTATCTCTTAACAAAAGGAAGGTGTCGGTGTCAAAATCGGCAGATCTCGGGTAGGGGGTCCCGAACTGTGCGTCTAGGCCGGATGGTAACAGGAGACAAGGGACACAAAGTTTTACCCAGGTTCGGGCCCTCTTGATGGAGGTAAAACCCTATGTCTTGCTTGATTAATATTGATGATATGGGTAGTACAAGAGTGGATCTACCACGAGATCAAGGAGGCTAAACCCTAAAAGCTAGCCTATGGTATGATTGTTGTATGATGAAGTTGTCCTACGGAATAAAACCCTCCGGTTTATATAGACACCAGAGAGGGTTAGGGTTACACAAAGTCGGTTACAATGGTAGGAGATCTTGAATATCCGCATCGCCAAGCTTGCCTTCCATGCCAAGGAAAGTCCCATCCGGACACAGGACGGAGTCTTCAATCTTGTATCTTCATAGTCCTGGAGTTCGGCTGAAGGTATAGTCCGGCTACCCGAACACCCCCTAATCCAGGACTCCCTCAGTAGCCCCTGAACCAGGCTTCAATGATAACGAGTCCAGCGCGCAGATTGTCTTCGGCATTGCAAGGCGGGTTCCTCCTCCAAATTCTTCATAAAAGTTTTGTAAACACCAAGAGTAGTGTCCGGCTCTGCAAAATAAGCTTCCACGTATTGCCATAGAGAGAATAATATTAACACAAATCTTATCTACTGACGTATTCCGCAGCGTGACATCACACTACGGCCAAGCCTTTATTCGAATCGTTTTCACTTCTCCACCTCAGCATGTTTTGCGAGGCGGTTTCCTTGGCACGTCTTGTCAAAGCAGAGATCGTGTCCCCTTTGTTTACGGGATTCTCGTTAATACGGACGTGGGTAACCCAACTGCACCACTTATCACGGCGCTTGGGAGGCAAGCGAGTTTTACTAGGCTGGTGGGGACGCATAGTCGCATCCGCCCATATAAGGGGATAAGGATCCACCTTTTTACCTACGCCTTCTTCCTCCTTTGCCTATCCATCTTCCGCGCACCCGAGCTCCAGCGCCCAAGCCCGCACTTCCTACCTCAACCCTCTCCAACAATGTCCGGAGCGGGAGGCAAGTGGATGGTCTCCTCCGTCACGGAGGGCCATGTCAAAAGGTTAAGGAAGGCCGGATACTTGTCCAAAGACATCGCGCACCGGCTTCCCGAGGAGGGGCAGCTTCTCCCCACCCCAAGGCCCCATGAGAGAGTAGTATTTCTTCCCCACTTCCTCCGCGGACTGGGTTTTCCTCTCCACCCATTTGTCCGCAGGCTCATGTTCTACTATGGCCTAGATTTCCACGATCTGGCCCCGAACTTCATCCTCAATATCTTGGCGTTTATCGTCGTGTGCGAGGCTTTCCTCTGCATTTGCCCCCATTTTGGCCTCTGGCTCAAGACCTTCAACGTCAAGCCAAAGGTGGTGCGGGCAACTAGGCGGAGTGCGGAGGTGCCATGGCGGGCAAAATTGCCAACGTCCTATGGCGCGAGGGCTCCTTTGTGGAGACCTTGAAGGGGTGGCAGTCAGGGTGGTTTTACATCACCGAGCCACGCGATCCGAAGTGGATCGCATCCCCTGAATCCGATCCGGACTCCCTACGCGGCTCACGTCCTGGAAGGAGATGAGCTTGTCGTGGGGCGACGAAGAAGAGTTGACAGGACTGCAAAAATGCATCCAGTCCCTGGTGAACAAGCAGCTCAAGCTTGTCAACGTAATCCAAGTCATGCTCGTCCGTCGGATCCTTTCGTGTCAAGAACGGGACTTCAATTTGTGGGAGTTCAACCCGGCGCAGCACCGCACTCTGAGCAGGCTCTTCGACACGATGTACAAAGATATCTGGAGGGGGCTAACCAAAGGCGCTGAGGATCCCACATCCGCCTCCGAAGACCGCAGATTCAGCTCGTAGCGTCCTGCTGGCGAGGTAAGATATTTCCATCCTTTACAGGATGTTAAGTTTTTTCATAGTTTGACTCTATGCGGGATCTAAACTCCCTCACCTTTGACAGGATTGGCGGGAGAAGTCCGGATAGATTAACTGTCCGGCTCCCTTGCCCGAAGACCCAGCCCCTGCTCTCCTAGAGAAGCTGCTGGTTCCGGCACCTTATGTGGTGCCGGAGAAGAAGGCCAGGAAGAAGAAGGCCACGGGGACTCGAAAGAGTTCCCGGCATATGGTGGTGTCGGACTCGTCGTCCGACGAGTCCGAGACGCACTCCTCCCATGAAAACGAGGAGGAGGAAGAAGAAACCTCTCCCCCTCCAGCGGGGGGAGGAGAGAAGAGGAAGGCCGCCCCAGTAGGGGAAGTCGAGGGGTCCAAGAAGAGGAAAACCCCTCCGCCGGACTACGTCCCCGACGCCGACGAGGACGAAGAGGAGTGGCCGGACACGGCCAAGCGTCCGGCGAGATCGTAAGTGTTCGATACCAGAGTAACTCGTGATATTCCTTTTGTTGCACAGCTTTCCCTAACGTCGGATATAATCATGCAGTCCGCCCAAGGACGGGCTCGACGAGTTGTCGAGCGGCTCCCTGGATTCATCGGACGTGAATTCAGTTCCGCCCGCTGCTTCCCCCTGTGCTGTGGATGACGCCGAAGTGGCGTCGCGACAAGCTCTGGGGCGAGAGGAGGTGGTCCAGGAGGGGCCGTGAGGCGACCTCCCGGACTCCAGGAGTGAAGGGGATAAGACCCCCCTGGGCTCCAAGTCCGGCTTTAAGCCGGACACTGTGCCGGAATCATCAACGTTTCCGGACCGCGGTAGGCGAACTCCTGCCAAGAGGAGCAAGCCTACTGAGCCGGCGTCCTCCGTACAACCGAAGGCGCCGGACAATCTGCTGGAGGAGCTTAAGGGCGCCTCCATCGACGAGGAGCACCGTGCCATCATGAGTACGGTGGTCTAGAAGGTTCGGTCCGCCAAAGGCGGACTGACTGAAGCTTGTGCTAGCCTTCTAACAGGCTTCGAGGTAAGTAAAAATATGTAAAAATATTACCGTATAGACAGTAGCCCCTGATGCTCTGTTTGGCGTTTGGAAAGAAAAGCCGAATAGAGGATCTATTAAATATCGCAGGAGTCTAACTAAAAAGGAGTCAATATACATATGCAGGCTTCGCTGGTGGCCACCGCCGCACTGACTGCGGAGGTGGGTGCCCTGAAGCAGGGCCTCGAGCGGACCGAGCAAGAGCTCGGCCTTGCCAAACGGCAGCTCGAGGAGAAAGAAGGTAAGAGATACCTTATAGAAAAAATGCCTATAGGAAGGCGCAATTGCAAAAAATGACAGGAGTATACTGCTTATTGTAGGGGCCACAACTGAGGTGGCGACCCTCAAGCAGGCGTTGTCCGAGGCCAAGAAGGAAGCAGCCACGGAGTGCGTCGAGCGGGAGAAATTTGAGGCGCAGGTCGGCGAGGTGCGGCAAGAGCTTCAGGCTCTCATGCAAAAACATGAGAGTTTGGAGCTCGACTCGAAGACGCGAGCGTCCGAGCTTGCTGCGGCCCTTAAAACTGCCAAATCTTCCAAGGCCGAAGCCTAGAAGGCCCTCCAGGAATTGGATGCGGTGAAAAAGATAGCGGCGGGTAAGGCATTCTATATGCAAAGCAGACATATAAAAGTAAACTACTTGTTACTTACCCGAATCCGGAGCTCTCCAGGGGCATTCGCAGATCTTCCCCGCAGTGTATCCGATGCCGCCGCATTCTACCGAGCCGAGGAAGGAAGCTCGACGGAGAAGGTGTTCTGGTCTCAGTACGCTGAGGCCGGACACCCTGTGCCCTTGAGTGACCAGCTGAAGCAGCTGGTCGAGCTCCACAAGGCGGACGAATAGGCCCTGAAGGGCTTCATAGTTCGGCTGTGGCCTGGAGAGGCCCTGCCTGGGAGCTACTTCAGACTGGTGCAGCGGCTGGTGGAGGCTTGTCCAAGGCTCGAGGTCATCAAGCGCTCCGTCTGCATCGAAGGTGCCCGTAGGGCCCTTGCCCGTGCAAAGGTGCACTGGGGTAAGCTGGACGGTGAGAAGCTTGTGAAGGACGGGCCGCCGCCGGGGAAGGAGCATCGCAATCCCGAGAACTATTACAAGGATGTTCTTGCTAGTGCCCGCCTTGTGGCGGATGAATGTACCAAGGATGTAATTTTTGAATGAACTCGCTCGTGTTATCCTGTGCGCTGAAAACTTGTTCATATGCGCTAAGCAATGCTTGAATTTAAAATATTACTTTCTGTGCGGCCGTTTATCAAAAAATTGAGAGATGGCCAGTCGTCGGCTTCTGCCCCCATGCCACTAGTGCTGGGGTGTTTGGGATAAACCTGAGCGCTCTTTTTCCCATGATTGGGTCCGTCGAGGGAGGCGGTCAGCACAACGAACAAGGCAATTGGACTATAATGCTTGAACACTCTCACTTAGCCATAGAACTCTATAATTTTAAATTTTGGCGAAGCCCCTAGTATTCGGAAGACCGAGTTCGGGGCGCTATCCACGCCTTGGCCGGACAAAGCCGGTTCCTCACTCGAAGTGGCATAAGCCTTTATGGACTCGAAAAACCTCTCGAATAGCGACCGGTCTCTCGCCTCATCATGACAGTCAGTTTTAGCTTTCTCCACTGAGGTGCTCGGCCCAGCTCAACTAGGGCACAATCGGAGTGGTTCTCCTAGTGCTACCTTAGCCGATATAGCGGAACGTAAGGCACCAAAACATAGGAGCCGGGCAAACCCAACTATTGACCCAAATCATGATTCGGAGCCGATGCATATTGTGCTATAAGTTCGGGGTGCCGCACTTGTGAAAGTGGACGGACTTCTCACGCCATATTGATGGGTATTGAAGCCCCTGGCGTATTTTGCCGTACCACAGTGTACGGATGCAGCATGTTATTAATAAACATATATATAAAAAGAGGGTAATGCAAAAAATAGACAAAAAGCTATGCATTGTTTATAGAAAGGCTGCTATGAAAGCGGAACGATACAAATAGTGCGATAAGCAAAATAAATTGCACTATTTAACATGTCCTGGCCAGGGGCAGGCCACGGAATTGTATTAAAAAACAGGTATACTGCTCGCAATAGAGACCACCTGGGAGTTCCATGATGCAGTGTGGCTTGTCTACTTCCCTGGATCTTGCATCGTTTGTGCGGCAGTTGAATTGCCGAACGGGTCATCCGAAGTATGGAGTCCTGAGAGTAAGAGAAAAAAAGAAGGAATCTGGCAGCCCCTGGTGCGGTTTAAGCCGTATTTCGGGCGTGCCGTGATAGTGCCCCTTCCCCTGTGCCCATGGTATTTCAAGAGCGTAGTTATGTACGCGAAGCGCTGGTTTCGCTATATCGCGAGGGCTAGGGTTGGGGCCGCATTGCTACACTAGCTCGGAACGTGCCAGGCGGTCTTGTTGTAGGGTACTCCGGGCGCGCTTGACAGTGTCCGGCTTTTTGAAGGCCGAACTGGAGAACTGCCTAAAGAGGCTGCTTTGTACTTCTGCTGCGAGCGCTGCCATGTGCTCCTCCATTCGGAGGGAGCGTTCAGTGTTCCCATTGACCATGATTACTTCTCTAGGGCCTGGCATCTTGAGCTTGAGGTGTGCATAGTGCGGTACCGCGTTGAATTTTGCGAATGCGGTTCACCCGAGCAGTGCGTGATAGCCACTACGGAACGGGACTATGTCGAAGATTAACTCCTCGCTTCGGAAGTTATCCGGAGATCCGAAGACCACTTCCAGTGTAACTGAGCCTGTATAGTTGGCTTCTACACCTGGTATGACGCCTTTAAAGGTCGTTTTGGTGGGCTTGATCCTCGAGGGATCTATGCCCATCTTTCGCACTGTATCCTGGTAAAGCAGGTTCAGGCTGCTGCCGCCGTCCATGAGGACTCTTTTGAGATGAAATCCATCAATGATTGGGTCTAGAACCAATGCGGCGAAGCTGCCGTGACGAATGCTAGTGGGGTGGTCCCTTCGATCGAAGGTGATTGGGCAGGAGGACCATGGGTTGAACTTTGGGGCGACCGGCTCCATCGCATATACGTCCTGTAACACACGCTTCCGCTCCCTCTTGGGGATGTGGGTTGCGTATATCATGTTCACCGTCCGCACTTGTGGGGGGAATCCCTTCTGTCCACTGTTGTTCGGCGGCCTGGGCTCCTCCTCGTCGTCGCTATGCAGCCCCTTGTCTTTGTTTTCGGCTCTTAACTTGCCTGCCTGCTTGAACACCCAACAATCCCTGTTGGTGTGATTGGCTGGCTTTTCGGGGGTGCCATGTATCTGGCATAAGCGGTCGAGTATTCAGTCCAAACTGGACGGGCCCTGAGTTTTTCTTTTGAATGGCTGTTTTCGTTGACCGGATTTGTAGCCTCAGAATCCGGCATTAACTACCGTATCCTCGTTGCTATCACTGTTAACGCTGCGCTTTTGTTTGTTCCGACGCGACCTGTCACTTTTGTCCTTGGTATTCGAATTACCAGTGTTCTTGGTTAAGTTGTTACTGCGAGCTAGCCAGCTGTCTTCTCCCGCGCAAAAGCGGGTCATGAGTGTCGTGAGGGCTGCCATAGATTTCGGCTTTTCCTGTCCCAGGTGCCGGGCCAGCCACTCGTCACGGATATTATGCTTGAAGGCCGCTAAGGCCTCTGCGTCCGGACAGTCGACTATCTGGTTTTTCTTTGTTAGGAACCGTGTCTAGAATTGCCTAGCCGATTCTTCTGGCTGCTGAATTATGTGGCTTAGGTCATCGGCGTCCAGTGGTCGCACATAAGTGCCCTGGAAGTTGTCAAGGAATGCGGCTTCCAGGTCCTCCCAAGAACCGATTGAGTTTGCTGGCAAGCTATTAAGCCAATGCCGGGCCGGTCCCTTAAGTTTGAGTGGGCGGTATTTGATGGCGTGTAGATCATCGCCGCGGGCTATGTGGATATGAAGGAGATAATCCTTGATCCATACCGCAGGATCTGTTGTGCCATCGTACGATTCGATGTTTACGGGTTTGAAGCCCTCAGGGATTTTATGATCCATTACTTCATCTGTGAAGCATAGTGGGTGTGCGGCGCCTCTGTATTGGGCTATATCACGACGCAGCTCGAAGGAGCTTTGTCTGTTGAGTTTGGCCCGGCCGGATTCATTGTGTCCGGAGTGACGATCGCCGTCATGTGCCGTGGGGCGCCTGTGCGATCCGTAGATCGATCTTGTTTGCCTTGCCTTGTCCTCCAGGATGTCGCACAGGTCAGGCGCATTTTCCCATGCCTTAGTATGCTTGACGCGGTGCCGAGGCATGGCTTGAGTGGAGGGCCAAGAGGCCTCTTTGTCGCGGCCACGAGGTGGCCGGTCGGCCATGTCATGCGCTGGTGATGTAGGTGCTTCCTCCTCTAGTCGGGGTAGCAGCCTGCGGTTTGGGTAACTCTTGGAGGGGCGTTCGAGTTCATACTCTTCGGCCGCAAGGACTTCAGTCCATCTATCAGCTAGCAAATCTTGATCAGCTCTAAGATGTTGCCGCTTTTTCTTGAGGCTGCTTGCCATGGCCATGAGCCTGCGTTTAAAACGCTCTTGTTCGGCAAGATCCTCTGGCACGATGAACTCGTCGTCGTCGAGGCTTGCCTCGTCTTCGGAGGGAGGCATATAATTATCGTCCTCAACCTCTTGGTCCGCCGCCCTCTCGTGAGGGCTGGCTTCTCTGTCCTCCTGTGCCGAATTTTGCTGGAGGGAGTGTTCTTCGGTGCTATCCGGAGTAGTATTATCTCCCGTGCCAGAATCACCGTTTTTGCTTTGGTGGGATTTAGAGCGGCGCCACTGACGCCGGCGCTTGGGCTGTTTCTTAGAGGTATCGTCCACCGTTGTTCCATCGCCATCTCCATCCTTTGGAGTGTCCACCATATATATGTCATATGACGAGGTGGCCTTCCAACGCCCTACAGGTGCTGGTTCTTGTTCGTCTCCTGCATCTTCGTCCATGCCATCGATGTCTTCGGAGTCGAAGTCAAGCATGTCGGTTAAGTCGTCGGCAGTGGCTACGAAGTGGGTGGTGGGTGGGTTTTGAATTTCTTCATCGTCCGTATCCCAACCTTGCTGACCGTAGTCCGACCAGGGCTCTCCTGATAAAGAGAGAGACTTTAGAGAATTCAGGATGTCGCCGAAGGGCGAGTGCTGAAAGATGTCCGCGGTGGTGAACTCCATTATCGGCGCCCAATCGGATTCGATCGGCGGGGGCGCGGGGGGCTCGGAGTTCGGAGAGGAATCCGGCTCCTCGGAGTCACGGGCCATGCGGAGTGCGAGGCTGGAGTTCGGCTCGATCGCCTCTGAGATCGCAGCCCCTGAGGCAGCGTCCAACCGCTGATCCTCGATTGGCGCAGTGGACTCCGAATCAATGGTCGGAACCGATGCGTGTGCGGCCTCCAAGGCGCTGTTCGGCGGCAGAGCTATATCATGCCCATCGAGACAGTGCGGCACGCTTGGCTGTGGCTCGAATCCATCGAAGATCAAGTCCCCGCGGATGTCAGCCGTGTAGTTTAGGCTTCCAAACCTGACCTGATGGCCAGGGGCGTAACTTTCGATCTGCTCAAGGTGACCAAGCGAGTTGGCCCGCAGTGCAAAGCCGCCGAAGATGAAGATCTGTCCAGGGAGAAAAGTCTCGCCCTGGACTGCATCGTGGTTGATGATCTAAGAAGCCATCGGACCTGAAAGCGACGACACAGAGGAACTCTCAATGAAAGCACCAATGTCGGTGTCAAAATCGGCAGATCTCAGGTAGGGGGTCCCGAACTATGCGTCTAGGCCGGATGGTAACAGGAGACAAGGGACACAATGTTTTACCCAGGTTCGGGCCCTCTTGATGGAGTAAAACCCTACGTCCTGCTTGATTAATATTGATGATATGGGTAGTACAAGAGTGGATCTACCACGAGATCAAGGAGGCTAAACCCTAAAAGCTAGCCTATGGTATGATTGTTGTATGATGAAGTTGTCCTACAGACTAAAACCCTCCGGTTTATATAGACACCGGAGAGGGTTAGGGTTACACAAAGTCGGTTACAATGGTAGGAGATCTTGAATATCCGCATCGCCAAGCTTGCCTTCCATGCCAAGGAAAGTCCCATCCGGACACGGGACGGAGTCTTCAATCTTGTATCTTCATAGTCCTGGAGTTCGGCTGAAGGTATAGTCCGGCTACCCGAACACCCCCTAATCCAGGACTCCCTCAGAAGGCGTTCAGACCAGTTTGTCGAACTCCTCCCCGCATTCGCCCTGTTGGCCAGAGGTGGGTTTTTGCTCGAAAGAGAGATGAAAATAATAAGGTAGTACAATACAAAGCAAGGCTCGTCGCTCAAGGGTTCACTCAATGACCAGGTGTCGATTTTGAGGAGACTTATTCCCCATTCATGGATGGTGTTACCTTTAGATACTTGATCTCAATGGTAGTAAACATGGGCTTGAAAATGAAACTAATGGATGTTGTCACTGCTTACCTGTATGTTAACTTGGATTCGAACATATACATGAAGGTTCCAGAAGGTATATCTGTTCCGAACCATGATAGAGCAAACAGGAGTCTATACAGTGTTCAACTTCAAAAGGCATTGTACGGACTCAGATAGTCTGGTAGAATGTGGTACAATTGCTTAAGTTATTTCCTTCATCAGAAGGGCTACATGAGCAATAAAGATTGCCCATGTGTTTTTATACGGCGATTCTAAGATGGATTCTGTATAATCTCGGTGTACGTAGACGATTTAAACATAATCGGTACGCCTGAGGATATTGAGGAAGCGAGTTCCTACCTGATGTCGGAATTCGAGATGAAGGATTTGGGTAAAACCAAGTTTTGTCTAGGTCTGCAACTTGAACATTCCCCTGATGGGATTCTAGTGCACCAGTCGGCCTACACTCAGAAGGTGTTGGAAAGATTTGAATTTGATAAGGCATATCCTTCTATGACCCTAATGGTTAGAAGATCTTTACAGCCAGACAAGGACCCGTTCAGGCTAAAGGAAGAGGGGGAGGAAACTCTGGGACCAGAGGTTCCTTACCTGAGTGCAGTTGGAGCACTCATGTACCTCTCAAATTGTACACGGACAGACATTGCGTTTGCCGTCAGTTTTCTTGCTAGGTACAATTTTGAACCTACCAAGAGACGTTGGAAAGGTGTCAAGGACATCTTCCGTTACCTGCAAGGGACCAAAGATTTTGGTCTGTTTTATAAAAGAAGTCAAGACCTAACTATTATAGGCTATGCCGATGCTGGGTACCTTCCGGACCCGCATGATTGCAAATCACAGACTGGATATGTTTTCCTTTGTGGTGGAACTGCGTTTTCCTGGAAATCGTCCAAGCAAACTCTTGTGTTGACTTCCATGAACCACTCGAAAATCATGGCACTATACGAAGCGTCAAAAGAGTGTGTATCGCTTGGGCGGATGATCGGCCACATTCAGCAGACATGTGGGTTGAACACCGTACAGACCCCTACCATTATCTATGAAGATAATGCTGCTTGTGTTCCATAATTCCAAATGGGTTATGTGAAGAGTAACCTCACAAAGCATATTATTCTCAAGTTCTTCTATGCACATGAGCTGCAGCAGTTGAACAAGGTGGGAGTTTTGCATACTAAGTCATGTGACAATCTTGCTGATATGTTCACTAAATCATTACCGGCATCAACCTTAGAGAGGTGTGTGCGTGGAATCGGTATGATGAGACTTAGAGAGATGCAAGGTTCAGGGGGGAACTTCACAAACTCGTCGCTAAAATCTTGATGACGGTACTCAACTTGATGGTTGAGTGGATTGTACTCTTTTTCCCTTTAGTGAATTTATCTGATGTTTCTCACATGAGGTTTTTGACGAGGCAATTCGTGCAATACAACAACGTATATAGTGTGCTCTTTCTTCATATTTTTTCCCACTGGGTTTTTCAGAGTTTTGAGGCATGGATATACGGATAATTACCCAAGGGGGAGTGTTAGGAAACTGGGTCCACCACGAAGGGTGGCGGCGGCTATTGTGCGAGGCGCACGGGATAGCCCCTCCTGGTTCAACACTTTACATTAAGTGGGTACTTATCCCTTGACCCTTTACCCCTATATAAATAGATGAGGAGCAATCATTGTAACAGTTGATCATTGATTAATAAAGATAGCGGAAACACTAACGCCCACACGTGTGGGCGTTAGCCAACTAACCCACACGCCTCCATCGCCATCCAGTCACTTATGCACGAATCTTGGCACGAAATGGATGGTTTTGTGTACCACGTAGGACACCTCATGTGTGTGGCATGTGTGAGAGTTCACCCACACGCCGGTTTCCTCTCTGTGGTCAACGGTTGCCACTCGGGGGCGTGCGGTGGAACTGCTCGGTGCCCGCACGCCACGCCCGCCTGTGGTTGCCGTCAACCACATCTCGCACTTCGTCCCCCTCCCCTCGCAGTTCCATTTACTCGCTCCACTTCATTACTCTCCCAACCACATAATAGTTCAGTCGATTGGAGGAGAAGCCGAGAGGCGAAGGCGGCAGCGGAGGCGGAAGAGTCGACGGCATTCGCGACTGTCAGTGGGGCTCGCCAGACCGGAGCATCTTCGCCGGAGTGCCCCGCAGATTGAAGGTAATGCTCCTCCCCACGCTCACATTCCTTGCACGCATTCCCTCTCCCCCATCTGTGGCCAATTTTCCACTCAAGATTCACCGAGATTCCAGCGGATTCGCGGTGCTCCGGCGTTCCCGTCGGCGGTGGAGTCCCGTGCTTGCCATTTTTTGGTGGCATTGCGCAGTTTTCGTCGCCACCGCGGTGGCAGTCATGCCGGTGTGGCTCGGCCTGTCCGCAGCCACATCCTGGTTCTGCCTTGCAATTGAGATGGCGTTTGTGTATATGTTAGTTTATGAATTGCCTCGAATTTCTATTTGCGATTAGTGGAGGAAGTTTTTCAGTGTTCAATTTCAGGTTATGATAGTTGCCAATGAACCCTAGATCTAGGTAGTTGTATTTCAAAGTGTAGTATAAAGGCAGCCATGGCAGTTTCAGCAACTATTTGCACTGGATGGCAACTAATTTCCTGATCAACTGTATCAGTTGCCACAGATATGCTTTTCATGTGGCAACTAATTTTGTGATCACACTATGTCTGTTGCCATGTTGTAGGCAAGATAATGTGGCAAATTCACTGTACCATAGACTCATTTTTGCCACATGGCAGTCAGCAACTATTTGCACTGGATGGCAACTAATTTCCTGATCAATTGTGTCAGTCACCACAGATATGCTTTTTCATGTGGCAACTAATTTTGTGATCACACTATGTCTGTTGCCATGCTGTAGGCAGGATAATGTGGCAAATTCACTGTACCATAGACTCATTTTTGTGTTTTGCCATGCTGACTTGTGATATCTGAACATATTTGGCTGTATTACATGGCAACTCATTTTTAATATGAGGACAGTGTTTGAATTGCCACATTACAGTGTGTTTAGTGGATGTTTTCAGCACTTTTTGAATTGTCTTGCATTTTGACATGGCAATTTCAACCTAGTACATTTGCCTGTGAACATATGGCAACTCATTTTTATATGAGGGCAGCGTGTGAGTTGCCACATTATTTGTTTGTGCAGTTTGAAGATGTGTGCCTTTCTCTGTACTTTCTTGTGCTAACATGGCAACTTGAACATTTGTGTAAGTGCCTTATGTTCTGTACATTTTTCAAATGAAGCCAATGTGTTTAGTTGCCACATTTATTGTTGGACAATCATAGGGGGTGTGGGTGTTCCTATGATATTTTCCTAATCGTTTTGCCACTTTCATTTGAGCCCATGTGGCAAGTACATTCTGTTAGGTGGCAACTGCTTCCTTCATAAGTTCATTTCACCCTGACATTTTGTTCTGTTCTTACCTTAGCACAATGGCTCGCGGCGCACATCAAGACGATGATGATGATTTCATGGAGTTACCGCAACAGAATCACGCAACTGGACAGACAAAAGATGGCGATGAGGTAACTTTCCACCCCCCATATGTTTTTGAATGTCACATTGAGTTTGCAATCGTCTGTTAGGAACTAAATTTTCATGATACTGAAACATGGCAACAAATCATCATTTGTCTGTTATGCAGAAGAAGAAATGTTGTCGCAATAGGGCTTCGCAAGAACGCCTGACTATACTGACCGAGGGCTTTACTAACGAGCAGAAGGGAGCTGCTGCTGAGATGGGGATGCAGGCTCTGATGGATGTTCGGTGCAAGAACCTATTGAACCCTGTATGCGACTGGCTCGGTGAGACTTACGATCCTGCCTCTAGGGAATTTGTGATTCCAGGACGTGGAAGACAGTCGTTGGACGAGGAATCCGTGTTCTACACTATGGGTGTGCCCCGTGGAGAAATCAAAGTCCCGTATGAGGTCAATAATAAGAATGAGGAAACGTTGTTTGCCAGTTTGTTTCCTGGGATGGCATCCATGCCGAACACGACTGTGTTGGCAACTTCACTGGAGGGCATGAAAACTCATGGCGAGGTTTTTAAGATGAAGCTCCTGATGTACCTGATATCAGTTGTTTTTGCACCTACCACTTCTCTTCGCCCAAGCAACAAGTGCTTCCCCATCCTGGTGAATGATCTATCTCTACTCCTTTCTTCCTTCAATATGTTGACTCTGATGTCGTCTGTAAGCTAGTCATTGCGAGTTTTTTGATGTTTTCCTCATTTTTGAATGCTAACGCGGTAACTTCTTGTCCTAAAATTTGTGTCGTGCAGGCGAAGATGAAAGACGTGAAAAACATGAATTGGTGTAAATTCATCGCGGACTTCCTACATGACGCATTCTCAAACAAGATGTTCCAGAAGGGTTGTCGACTCCATTTAATGGTATTTTTTGCCTACTCCTTTGCAAACACTCTTACCATGTTGAATGTTTTCCCAAATGAAACATGTGTGCTGTTGATTAGTGTGAACCGTACAACATCATGCATCGCAACCCGTTTTGTTTTTCATTTGTTTTTTATATGATTTTCTTTACGTGTGAAGGCGACTTCTGTTTGATCCATGGCATCCGTGGTTGCTGCCTTCAAGGCAATAGCATTTTTCAACAGCACACACACAAAAGATGTACATTTCATACATCCACTCTCTGTTTATACAATATGCATGGCAATCATGATGTTGACCTTCTGGCAAGTATCATTGTAACAGGGTGGCAACTGCCAACACAACATGTGGCAACTAACACAGATAGATGGCAACTCTTTATTTCTTTCATCCCATTCAACTTGCTGACTGAAGGAATATGCATTAGCTACTTTTTTTCAACATAGGATGATGACAACTGACATATTTTTCTTTCAAATTGTGTACACCAGCTCATGTACGTGGATCATCTTGATCTGTCCATCGTTGATTTTACTGGGATAGGAGGCCCGCCGCCTCCACATAAGTTTGATGGACGTACAATGCTGTCAAGGCTGTGCTCGCCGCAGACAAGATAACTGATACGAAATATGGGAAACTACAGGTTAGTTCTGCCTCCTTTCTTTTTGCACGGCATTTTTCAATTTTCGATGCTGCATAACATATGAAAAAATACCCCGTACGACAACCATTTGAGGCTAACAAGAGATGAATACCTTGTTAGCCATGACTGTCTGTGCATGCCACCCATGTTTGACGCCACATGGCAACTCTGCCATCCGTGTTGAAACTTCTATTATCTCCCTCTTTTTTGCAATACATGAACCGTTAGTTAGTGTTCCTTATTCTCTTTCTTACATCCTAGCTATTTTTCATGATTTCCAGCTGATGGCCAAGCATGCTATAGACTACAGCATGTTTGGTGGGCCTCAAAACTTTGGCAAGTGGATGGACGTGCATTCAGCTCCGTCTTGTCCTATTGAGGTAATCAAGGATTTTTATTTTTGTTTTTTCAAGTTGTTTTTCTCTTTATTATTCTTTTTTGATATATCTCTATGGTTGTTTTGGTTTATTTTGATCTTGTGCACGTGCCTCTAATATGGTTTGTTAATGTTACTTTCTTGTTTCGTGCACAGGCGAGGGCACCTATTGAGCATCTAATTGTGAAGTTTGCTTCCGGAATGACCGGCTTGCTCGGGAAGTTGGTTGAGGGTTGGACGTCCCTTAATGACTCGGACAGCGATGCGATTGCGAGGCAGTTCACTCCATTCGTTGCAGAACGGACACATCGGCCAACCGGTTGCCATGGTCGGTACGACTACAACAGCTCCTAGGAGCTTCCTGACACGCAAGATGATCTAGATGGAGATGCTGGTCTCGACAAGGATGATGATGATGACATGGAGAACGTGCAACATGAACCCGATGATGATGAAGATGTTGAAGTTCGTGCAGGCGGTAAGAAAGACAAGGCTGCACCAGATGCCCCCCCCCCCACCGGAGAAAGTCAAAGACCAGATAGTTGCGAGAGACAAGGGGGTGTCACCCTCAAAGAGGGGTAGGGCTCTACTGGCAAGAGGTCTAAGACCGATCCCTTAGCTGCTAGGAGGAGGTTCGACATCTATTTAATGTTTTGTTTGTCTCTCCTTTTTAAAAGACCGACCCTTTTTCATTTGTTTGCTGAGCGTGGCAACGATTTTCGTGTCTAACACTTGGTACCTTCTTTGCCATCTCTTTATATGTGCAGTGAGGCGACAACTGGTGGACGAGCAGTTATAAAGAAACAAGCCCCAACGCCAACCCGTGTTTCTGCCCGATTAAACAAGGGTGCCACCATTGCTGGTGACACCCCTTCCATTAGGTCGTCTCCTCGTACATCGACGTCCAACACCGAGGATCATGTCGTGTTGGTAGACGTGAGGAAGACAGTCAAGAAGTAGGTTATCCCTGTTTTTCATTGTCATAGTGCTACATTTTTGCCTGATGCATTGTACATAATATACACCTTTTTTAGTGGCAACTGCTGTTTTCTCATGATCTTTTTTTACTGCATGGCAACTTCTGTTTGTTCTGCATGGAAACTGCTAGCTAGGACACATGGCAATTCTTATTCCACTTACATGGCAACTGCTAGCTAGGCCACATGGCAATTCTTATTCCACTTACATGGCAACTGCTAGCTAGGCCACATGGCAATTCTTATTCCCCTTACATGGCAATTCTTATTCTACATTGTCTTGTGTGCTCATCCATACCTAGTTCTGAAATGGTAGCTCTAACACATCACACATTTTTTCATTTTTACAAGATGGCTACCATGGAAACTATTTTTCTTCATTTTTAACACTGTTCATGTGCTTTTTTTGCGGGGTGAAGAAGACTACCACACGCGTGACCAAGCAGAGCCCCAGAGACCCATTCGAATGCATTCACTCGAAGCTGTCGATAGGTGGCAACTCAGATGTTCATGAGGTGTCAGTCGACAAGACAGCTGCTGCACCATCCACTGTTCTCACTAGATGCAAGCGGCCGACCATCCCCGCCGGTTGCAGATGTGCAGGCTACAATAACAAGCATCCGCACATTTGGGAGTGATGAGTCAGTATCTGCCAGGACTGCTGAGATATTGCCCACTCTGCTGGCAATGAAGGATGCTGCTGTAAGCCATGCCACCCGATCAGCAAGTGTTGAAGTGGACGCCCCCGAGATCAACCTAAGCAAGGAAGATTCCCGCTCATCTAATACGGATTCCAAGCACATGAGTGGTGGCACTTCTGGGTCCACGAAAGAAGGGGCTGAGGCGGCAATTCAGAATGATATGCCATCCACAGGTGAGAGTCTTGGCACAACAGCTCCAGCTTCTGGTGGTCTAGAGGTTGCTAAGGCGACCGTTTCGCGAGCTGGTCTTCCACCTAGGCGTCGTAGCCCCCGCAAGCAAACTGCAGACATACCCAACACGCCAGTTGTAGCTAGGAGCAGCAGAGATGACTCTGGTTATGTGCTTGCATCCACACTGTTCCCACCACATGCCAAAAGCAACATTATGGAGAAAACGAAAGACCGTAGTACAACTAACATAGGTGGCAAGCCGGGCATGACTGACGGAGGTGAACGTCTGGAGCAGACTGCGTCTTTACCCGCTGTGGAGGACCCCAGCTTAAATATGCGCACTTCTAAGCTCCTAGTCAACATTGGTGTCCCCTACAGTCCAAACAAGAAGATTGGCAAGAAAGTTGTGACTGATACTGCTGACAACACGCCCCACCCTACCAATAAGCCTGATGATTCTGCAGCAGACGAGGCAGAAATGTTTTTGATCTTTCACCCCTAGATTCTGCCCAACAAGTTGTTCGTGGTCCGGCTAGTAGGCAGGAGAGGAACCCAATGGCATTCACCCCACCGAGCTTTAGCCTTGGCATCATTCAAGATGTACTAGTGGTGCACGATCCTATGCCAGTTGCCTTTGCTTTCCCGGCAGGCATGGCCCCAATGATGGCGCAGCCAATGCCTGAGGGCAGGAAGGCCGTGAAAGGTACATTGTGGAAGGTACATTTTTCTGCGTTTATCATTTTATTATACACATTTTTTAGTCTGAATTTTGTCCCAAGATTTTGTTGGCTTCTCACTGTTGATGGCAAATGTTATCTGATGAACATGGCAACTGGATTTGCTACACTACGTCACCTATATTTTGTTGCCATGTTGCATTTTCCATTCGGCAAGCACATGGCAACTGGAGTTGATACAACATGGCAACTATAGTTTAACCCACATGGCAACTGTAGTTGTTGCCACATGGCAACTCCAGTGCATTACACCTGGAAATTGTAGTTGCCTCCACATGGAAACTCCCTACTTTTTGCACCTACATTTCACATTCTACACCCTTTCTTTGCACAATTAACTTGATTTATTTCCCAGGTATCCTAACCCACTTTTTTATCATTGCAGCCACCCCTGAGGAGATTACGCCGTCGCTTGATGAAGCTTACCGTAGGATTGAGGAGGAAGCATTGAAAAGTAGGTCGTCACGGGGTCAGGGGCAATCAAGTTCTAACATGCCTACTGAGTCAGTATCTGAGGATACCATTAGAAGTGCCACCCCTGGTTCTGTGAGGCAGCATAGGGTAATTCACGCACCACCCGCGGATGACTATGAGCTAGAAGTCAAGGCCACAAAGGATCAGAACCAGCTATACGATATTGTCAAGCGCTTTGGAAATGCGAGGCCCAACAGCAAGTACATGAAGGAGCTGAAAGCGTAATGATCACACCGCATAACCCCTCATTTGCTTTCCTCTTTACTTTTCTTCCTTTTTGCTATTCTATAGATGCTCTGTTTACGATTTATTTCTTTTTTTACTTAGTAGACATGATTCTTTCATGTTATATCATTTTCATACAGCTCATGTTTGGACAGAACCAAGATCACACAATGCGATGCGACGTACGTTGACCTAAGTGATCTTGCCGAGTCCGTGAGGAAACTCGGCAAAATGTCGAAGAATGTAGTTGCATGTGGGATTGACTTCATCAACGGGCATATGGATATGTCTCCCGACAAAATGATCATGCAGTACAACGTGACATGCAAAATATGGGATGGTGACTTCCACCACAAAATCCTGAGGAAGCATTTTGCTGCGCATGGTGATTTCAAGCTCATAATGAAGAAATGTGTGAGTGTTCCCTCCTTGTTTGCACATATTTTTTGTCCCATGCTATGCTTTGTCAGTAGCTATGCTTTCACATGCGGGCTACATACAGTTTTTTGTGACAGATGTTTCATGTGGCAACAGCTGCCATGTAAAATAAGTTTGACTGTTTTTTAATACAACTTATGTGGCAATTTCAATTAAAATAGTTGGCAACTTGTTCATACATGGATGGGAACTTCTTTTAATTAAACATGGCAAATACACATTCTTTGCGGGCGCATTTTATGGACACTCGCTGTTCTTTCATTCATGCAACTCTCATTGCATCCGGCAATATCTTTACACATCATTTTTCAAACTACATCATTTCTATTTTTGATGTGAACTCTGCTTTTTCTTTCATTTATTTTACTTGCAGGTCATGTTCCCCATGTTCCAGGAACTTGCACCAGACAACCCAGATGACAAGTGTGGTCACCACTACGCGATTTGCCTTGACCTGAAGAACCAACGTTTTGAGGTGCTTGATTCAATGCGTTTAGGAGATGATGCAGACCTTACTACACACGCTGAATTCTTCATCAACAACCTCAAAGAGACATGGAACTGTCGCTATGAAAACTCAAGGGTCCAGATCGGTCATTTTCCAATCGAGTACGTCGCGACTACGAAGCAGGGAAACCAGTAATTACTCTTTTTTTCATGTGCCATCATCACCAACCGTAAACCTTTTTTGACACCTATGCATTGAAGTTTAGGATTTTTTATTATTCTCTTGAGTTGACCTGATTCTTTTCTTTTTTATAGGTATGACTGCGGCTTTCACATGCTGGAATACCTTGCAAAGTGGGAAGGCCGACGGGTCCCTGTCGTCACAGCTGCAATGATCGTTGAGCTCCATAAAATATACACATGGAACTGGTTGATGAATGAAGATTTCAACACATGGCCCAACACACGAGAGTTCATAGGGGAAGCTGTCAAGAAAGCCAACAAGAACTACAAGTGATCACGTGCTGCTCCATACCGAACTGGTACTACCCTACATTCTGTTGCCGAGGAATGTAAGGTATTACCTTGTTCTTTCAAAACTATGTTCGTGTACTATGTTATGACTGCATCTCCCTGTAGCCTATTATATAGTGGTGGCGTGTGAGCGACATTGAATATTTTTGTAATATATGTGTGGATGTGAACCTACTTAGGTGTGATAGCAGATACGTTTATGTTTTTCAGTATTATTATGTGTTCATGGTTGGTAGTACCAGTTTGGTGTTTTGAATGCGTCTATGATGTCTGAAAACATGGCAAATGTAGTTGATCAGACACGGTTAGTGAAAGTTTTCGTCCTTTTTCGTTTGGCTTTTGTTCTTGTTGCATTGCTAACTGTATCAGTTAGCATGGTAGTTCATAAGCAGCCGAAACCTTGCGTTTTTTTGCACGCGATTGTTCCAACTTGTTTTTCATAGTTTGCACACAATACAGTACGTGTGGACTAAAATGCGTTGACTGAAAATAGAAATCTACGCGATAGCAGATTTCAGTATAAATAACATGGCATATTCAGTAGAATTAACATGGCAGATTCAGTGCAAAAGGAATGGCAGATTCAGTGAAACGGGCATGGCAAATTCAGTACCACACGTGGGGCAACTGCATTCATTCATTCATTGAATTTCCCTTGAAATTATGATGCCTCTCCAGAGTCATTCTCCCATTTTACAAATTTAGAACTGCTACCTCTTGAGCACTTGCATTGGTTTTCCCTTGAAGAGGAAAGGGTGATGCAGCAGAGTAGCGTAAGTATTTCCCTCAGTTTTTGAGAACCAAGGTACAATACAGTAGGAGGCCACGCACGAGTCCCTCGTATCTACATAAACAAATAAATCCTCGCAACCAACGCGATAAGGGGTTGTCAATCCCTACACGGTCACTTACGAGAGTGAGATCTGATAGATATGATAAGATAATATTATTGGTATTTTTATGATAAAGATGCAAAGTAAAATAAAAGGCAATAAAAATAACTAAGTATTGGAAGATTAATATGATGGAAGATAGACCCGGGGCCATAGGTTTCACTAGTGGCTTCTCTCGAGAGCATAAGTATTCACGGTGGGTAAACAAATTACTATTGAGCAATTGACAGAATTGAGCATAGTTATGAGAATATCTAGGTATGATCATGTATATAGGCATCACGTCCGAGACAAGTAGACCGACTCCTGCCTGCATCTACTACTATTACTCCACACATCGACCACTATCCAGCATGCATCTAGAGTATTATGTTCAAGAGAACAGAGTAATGCTTTAAGCAAGATGACATGATGTAGAGGGATAAACTCATGCAATATGAAATAAACCGCATCTTGTTATCCTCGATGGCAACAATACAATACGTGCCTTGCTGCCCCTACTGTCACTGGGAAAGGACACCGCAAGATTGAACCCAAAGCTAAGCACTTCTCCCATTGCAAGAAAGATCAATCTAGTAGGCCAAACCAAACTGATAATTCAAAGAGACTTGCAAAGATAACCAATCATACATAAAAGAACTCAGAGGAGATTTAAATATTGTTCATAGATAAACTTGATCATAAACCCACAATTCATCGGTCTCAACAAACACACCGCAAAAGAAGATTACATCGAATCGATCTCCACAAGAGAGGGGGAGAACTTTGTATTGAGATCCAAAAAGAGAGAAGAAGCCATCTAGCTAATAACTATGGACCCGTAGGTCTGAGGTAAACTACTCACACTTCATCGGAAGGGCTATGGTGTTATGTAGAAGCCCTCCGTGATCAATGCCCCCTCCATCGGAGCTCCGGAACAGGCCCCAAGATGGGATCTCGTGGATACAGAAAGTTACGGCGTTGGAATTAGGGTTTTGGCTCAGTATCTGGTAGTTTGGGGGTACATAGGTATATATAGGAGGAATGAGTACGTCGGTGGAGCAACAGGGGGGGCCACGAGGGTGGAGGGTGCGCCCAGGGGGGTAGGCGCACCCCGCTACCTCGTGGCCTCCTGGTTGATGTCTTGACGTAGGGTCCAAGTCCTCTGGATCATGTTTTTTCCGAAAATCACGTTTCGAAGGTTTCATTCCGTTTGGACTCTGTTTGATATTCTTTTTCTGTGAAACCCTAAAATAGTCAAAAAAAACAGTAATTCTGGGCTGGGCCTCCGGTTAGTAGCTTAGTATCAAAAATAATATAAAATTGTATAATAAAGCCCAATAATGTCCAAAACATAATATAATATAGCATGGAACAATCAAAAATTATAGATACGCTAGAGACATATCAAGCATCCCCAAGCTTAATTCCTACTCGTCCTCGAGTAGGTAAATGATAAAAACAGAATTTTTGATGTGGAATGCTACTTGGCATAATTTCAATGTAATTCTCTTAATTGTGGTATGAATATTCAGATCCGGAAGATTCAAGACAAAAGTTTAATATTGACATAGAAATAATAATACTTCAAGCATACTAACTAAGCAATTATGTCTCTTCAAAATAACATGGCCAAAGAAAGTTATCCCTACAAAATCATATAGTCTGGCTATGCTCCATCTTCACCACACAAAGTATTCAAATCATGCACAACCCCGATCACAAGCCAAGCAATTGTTTCATACTTTTAATGTTCTCAAACTTTTTCAATCTTCACGCAATACATGAGCGTGAGCCATGGACATAACACTATAGGTGGAATAGAATGGTGGTTGTGGAGGAGACAAAAAGGGATAAGATAGTCTCACATCAACTAGGCCTATCAATAGGCCATGGAGATGCCCATCAATAGATATCAATGTGAGTGAGTAGGGATTGCCATGCAACGGATGCACTAGAGCTATAAATATATGAAAGCTCAACAAAAATAAACTAAGTGGGTGTGCGTCCAACTTGCTTGCTCACGAAGACCTAGGGCATTTTGAGAAAGCCCATCGTTGGAGTATACAAGCCAAGTTCTATAATGAAAAATTCCCACTAGTATATGAAAGTGATAACATAGGAGACTCTCTATTATGAAGATCATGGTGCTACTTTGAAGCACAAGTGTGGGAAAAGGATAGTAGTATTGCCCCTTTTTTTGGGCCTTCTTTTTTTATTTGGCCTTTTTTTGGGACAATACTCTATGAATGATGATCATCACACTCCTATTTATTTACAACTCGATACTAGAACAAAGTATGACTCTATATGAATGCCTCCGGTGGTGTACCGGGATAGCAATGATGCATGAGTGACTTATATGAAAGAATTATGAACGGTGGCTTTGCCACAACTAAAATGTCAACTACATGATCATGCAAAGTAATATGACAATGATCGAGCGTGTCATGATAAACAGAATAGTGGAAAGTTGCATGGCAATATATCTCGAAATGGCTATGGAAATGCCATGATAGGTAGGTATGGTAGCTGTTTTGAGGAAGGTATATGGTGGGTATATGATACCGGTGAAAGGTGCGCGGTATTAGAGAGGCTAGCAATGGTGGAAGGGTGAGAGTGTGTATAATCCATGGACTCAACATTAGTCACAAAGAACTCACATACTTATTGCAAAAATCTATTAGTTATCGAAGCAAAGTACTACGCGCATGCTCCTAGGGGGATAGATTGGTAGGAAAAGACCATCACTCGTCCCCGACCGCCACTCATAAGGAGGACAATCAACAAATACATCATGCTCCGACTTCTTAACATAACGGTTCACCATACGTGCATGCTCCGAGAATCACAAACTTCAACCAAGCATTTCTCAAATTCAAAACTATGCAACTAGCACGGCTCGAATATCACCATCTCCATATCTCAAAACAATTATCAAGTTTCAAACTTCTCATAGTATTCAACACACTCATAATTTTTTTTATTTATTAATCTTGAATGCCTCAAATAATTGAAGCAAATTACCATGTTGTTTTGTAGGACTCTCAAAAATAATCTAAGTGAAGCATGAGAGAACAATGGTTTCTATAAAACAAATCTACCACCATGCTCTAAAAGATATAAGTGAAGCACTAGAGCAAAAACTATATAACTTAAAAGATATAAGTGAAGCACATAGAGTATTCTAATAATTTCCGAATCATGTGTGTGTCTCTCAAAAAGGTGTGTGCAGCAAGGATGATTGTGGAAAACTAACAAATAAAGACTCAAATAATACAAGACGCTCCAAGCAAAACACATATCATGTGGTAAATAAAAATATAGCTCCAAGTAAAGTTACTGATAGAAGTAGACGAAAGAGGGGATGCCTTCCGGGGCATCCCCAAGCTTTGGATTTTAGGTGTCCTTAGATTATCTTATGGGTGCCATGGGCATCCCCAATCTTAGGCTCTTGTCACTCCTTGTTCCATAATCCATCAAATCTTTACCCAAAACTTGAAAACTTCACAACACAAAACTTAAAGTAGAAAATCTCGTGAGCTCCGTTAGCGAAAGAAAACAAAAAACCACTTCAAGGTAATGTAATGAACTCATTCTTTATTTATATTGGTGTTAAACCTACTGTATTCCAACTTCTCTATGGTTTATAAACTATTTTACTAGCCATAGATTCATCAAAATAAGCAAACAACACATGAAAAACAGAATCTGTCAAAACAGAACAGTCTATAGTAATCTGTAGCTAACGCAAGATCTGGAACCCCAAAAATTCTAAAATAAATTGATGGAAGTGAGGAATTTATCTATTAATCATCTTCAAAAATGATTAACTAAATATCACTTTCCAAATAAAAATGGAAGCAGTTCTCATGAGCGCTAAAGTTTCTGTTTTTTACAGCAAGATTAATAAGACTTTCCCCAAGTCTTCCCAATGGTTCTACTTGGCACAAACACTAATTAAACACAAAAAACACAACCAAAACAGAGGCTAGATAAATTATTTATTACTAAACAGGATCAAAAAGCAAGGAATAAAAATAAAATTGGCTTGCCTCCCAACAAGCGCTATCGTTTAACGCCCCTAGCTAGGCATAAACAGCAAGGATAGATCTAGGTGTTGCCATCTTTGGTTGGTAGTTCTTTAATGAGACATCTATCACCTTTAGGAGTTTCTTACCTTTTATCAATAATCAAACTTCTAGGCACAAGATCAAAAAAATCAGTAGTAGCAAATGGTGCCTTAATGATAGCAAAAAGATTAGGATGAATACTCATAGATTTGAGATCCGCAGTTTCCTTGCTAGAGGATTCACCCTTATTTTTATGAACATACATAAGCTTGGCACTTTTAGTTGGAGAACTTGGAGTATTCTTTACGGAAGAAAAAGTGGTTCCCAAGTTGGTAATAATACCCTCAAGTTTATCGATTCTAGTGGAATCATGATTTGTTCTTTCATTAACTATAGGTTCCTTCTCTTCAATATTTTTCAAAGTTACTCCTACTTTAGATCCATATTGGGTAATTTGGTTGTGGATCTTTTTATCGAAAGTTTCAATTAACTCAACGGTAGCAACTTTATTTTCAATAATTTCAAGTTTTTGCATTACATGCTCCAAAGTTACATAGTTCCATTAATCATAAGAGGGGGTAAGCCAAATAAATCTATCATAGCATTATAAGAATCAAAAGTATGGCTACCCAAGAAATTCCGTCCAGTAATGATATCAAGGATATATCTGTACCAAGGAGTAGTGCCTACGTAAAAATTCCGGAGAAGAACGGAAGTGGATTGCTTCCTGGTAGATCTATTTTGAGCATTGCAAATCCTATACCAAGCATCTTTTAAATTTTCTCCTTCCATTTGTTAAAAATTAAGAACTTCATTCTCGGGAGATAACGGAGAAGATAGGGGACTAGCCATAACGACAAGCAAGCAATCCGACACACGAGCAAACGAGGAACGGGCAAAAAGAGGCAAATAGAGAAAGAGAGGGAGGATAGAGAGAGAGGGCGAATAAAACGGCAAGGGTGAAGTGGGGGAGAGGAAAACGAGAGGCAAATGGCAAATAATATAATGCGGGAGATAAGGGTTGTGATGGGTACTTGGTATGTTGACTTTTGTGTAGACCTCCCCGGCAACAGCGCCAAAAATCCTTCTTGCTACCTCTTGAGCACTTGCGTTGGTTTTCTCCTGAAGAGGAAAGGGTGATGCAGCAGAGTAGCGTAAGTATTTCCCTCAGTTTTTGAGAACCAAGGTATCAATCCAGTAGGAGGCCACACACGAGTCCCTTGTACCTACACAAACAAATAAATCCTCGCAACCAACGTGATAAGGGGTTGTCAATCCCTTCACGGTCACTTACGAGAGTGAGATCTTATAGATATGATTAGATAATATTTTTGGTATTTTTATGATAAAGATGCAAAGTAAACTAAAAGGCAATAAAAATAACTAAGTATTGGAAGATTAATATGATGGAAGATAGACCCGGGGCCATAGGTTTCACTAGTGGCTTCTCTCGAGAGCATAAGTATTCACGGCGGGTAAACAAATTACTGTTGAGCAATTGACAGAATTGATCATAGTTATGAGAATATCTAGGTATGATCATGTATATAGGCATCACGTCCGAGACAAGTAGACCGACTCCTGCCTGCATCTACTACTATTACTCCACACATCGACCACTATCCAGCATGCATCTAGAGTATTATGTTCAAGAGAACAGAGTAACGCTTTAAGCAAGATGACATGATGTAGAGGGATAAACTCATGCAATATGAAATAAACCCTATCTTGTTATTCTCGATGGCAACAATACAATATGTGCCTTGTTGCCCCTACTGTCACTGGGAAAGGACACCGCAAGATTGAACCCAAAGCTAAGCACTTCTCCCATTGCAAGAAATATCAATCTAGTAGGCCAAACCAAACTGATAATTCAAAGAGACTTGCAAAGAAACCAATCATACATAAAAGAATTCAAAGAAGATTTAAATATTGTTCATAGATAAACTTGATCATAAACCCACAATTCATCGATCTCAAGAAACACACCACAAAAGAAGATTACATCGAATAGATCTCCACAAGAGAGGGGGAGAACTTTGTATTGAGATCCAAAAAGAGAGAAGAAGCCATCTAGCTAATAACTATGGACCCACAGGTCTGAGGTAAACTACTCACACTTCATCGGAAGGGCTATCGTGTTGATGTAGAAGCCCTCCGTGATCGATGCCCCCTCCGGCGGAGCTCCGGAATAGGCCCCAAGATGGGATCTCGTGGATACAGAAAGTTACGGCTTTGGAATTAGGGTTTGGCTCCGTATCTGGTAGTTTGGGGGTACGTAGGTATATATAGGAGGAAGGAGCACGTCGGTGGAGCAACAGGGGCCCATGAGGGTGGAGGGCGCGCCCAGGGGGTGGGAGCGCCCCCTACCTCGTGGTCTCCTGGTTGATGTCTTGACGTAGGTTCCAAGTCCTCTGGATCATGTTCGTTCCAAAAATCACGTTTCCTGAAGGTTTCATTCTGTTTGGACTCCGTTTGATATTCTTCTTCTGCGAAACCCTAAAATAGGCAAAAAAACAACAATTCTGGGCTGGGCCTCCGGTTAATAGGTTAGTCCCAAAAATAATATAAAAGTGTATAATAAAGCCCAATAATGTCCAAAACAGAATATAATATAGCATGGAACAATCAAAAATTATAGATACGTTGAAGACGTATCAAGAACATCTATCTTGCAAAAAAATTCACCAACAAATCAAGTCACAGTGCTCCAATGTTGCTTACGGATTGCCCACCCCTTTCTTTGTTTTCTTGTGTTTTGCTTGAATCTCCTATCCCGATTTGTATCTTATCTCTTTTGGACGCCCCTTTATGATGGAATGGGGCAGATTCCTGACCTGGGTTTGTGTGCTTGCTGTTCCAGATCCTACCTTCGAGTTTTCAGATGATGGCCCCGTGAACGAAAGCACACTTAAGGTGCGGGGGAACCTGCGTAAGGCTTTCTCAGCTTTCCTCTTTTTGATCTCATCAAGCTCTCTTTTCAGGGTCTTCCTGTGTTTTTCTGCAACCCTCGCTGTCTCATCACTCTTGCACGCTTCATCTATTAGTTCAGCATAGTTCTTTGTCAACACAACGTGCCTCACGGCTTTCATGGTTAACTCTGGTCTCTCATCATGCACAGCCAAAACTGCATTTGATGTTTGTGGCCCCAATGCATCGTCAGCATCCCAAGTCCATCGCCGCCGTATGAAATGGCGAGGCATTTGTGTCACCGCGTTCATGTCTGTTACTTTTAGTATGTGACAGCACACAATCCCGCCCTGTTCGAATTTGCAGCATTGGCAGTAGTATTCGCCTTTGCTTATCGAGGCCTTCACAAAGTAGTTCCTTCCTTTGTCTGGGTCTTCAGGTTCTGAATCCGACATGCCCAAGAGAGAACACGCCTTGAACGTATGTTCGTCCACCTGGTAAGCCGTGTACATGCTGGCACGCTTTATTTCTTCCTGGAATCTGCAAGTTTTTTGTGGTTTTGTTAACTCTTATATGATTTTTTGTAGCACCTTATGTTGATGTAGGCTATAACGTAGCAAAGGCATCTAAAATGAATGATGGCTATGGCAACTGCATGATTTTTTTCACATGGCAAATGCATAACATTTTAATTGGCAAGTGCATTCCATACCAACATGGGAAATGCAAGTACAGTTCATTAAACATGGAAATCATAGTTGATTTCACATGGCAACTACAGTTCATTAAACATGGCAACTACAGTTCATTTAACATGGCAATTGTAGTTCATTAAACGCGGCAACTGTAGTTGACTTCACATGGCAACTGCAGTTCATTAACATGGCAACTACATACCATGGTTACCCTGTACTCAATGGCTACTTTCAACATATCAGCATTTCAAAAAAGCTGGCAACTGCATTGCATTTTACATGGCTCCTACTACCTTCATGCTTGTGCAAATAAGACTGTAACACAACTGACTTACTTGTTAAAAATCTTGTTGGTATATGTCTTGCTCATCTGCCTCTCCATCGGTAAATATGTTAGCAATTTAGGCTGCTTGAGCGCGGTGTTTGCTTCCTGCTGAAGCTCAGATCCCAGTATTTTTTGTTACAAAGCCGTGTATTGCTTGGCAAACTACAGCAATGAGTTGCCAGGGCTCACGTACCACTTCAGAACAGCATTGAACCCCTCGCTGCGCTGCGTAGTCTGCAGAAATGGGAAGAAGCATTGCATGAAGTAGGCCGGCACCCAGTACATTCGCTTCTCCCACAGGCTAGCAAGCGTCTCGTTGTCTTGGACTTGATATGTTTCAATCATAGCCATCCAGCTCCGTTCAAACTCCTCCACCGTCAAGCTGTGGTCCACGCACAGCTCGAATGCCTTGTGCAGCTCTGGACGGTCAGCAAAGAACGGTCCTAGCGTCTCCTCAGCCTTCTTTATAATGTGCCACCTGAAGTGCCTGTGCACTGCCAACGAAAAGACCTCCTTTATGCCTGCACGTATGCTAAAATCCTGGTCTGTTATTATGTTCATCAGAGCATGTCCACCCATGCATTCCAGGAAGGTTTTGCACATCCAAGTGTACCCATCCGTGTCTTCGTTCTGAACGAGCCCGCATCCGAACTGCAATGACTAATTATGGTTATTTATTCCTATGAATGGAGCACATGGCATCTTGTACATATTAGTGAGATATGTCGCGTCGAACGAAATGCAATCTCAGAAATGTTTGTAGGCTCTTCTTGCAGCACCATCCACCCAGTACATGTTCCTGACACGGTCCTCATCGTCCAATCTTATCATGTAGAAGAAATCTGGATCTGCTTTCGCTTTCTCATCGAAGTAGGCTATCGTGTCTTCTATGTCAGCCAACCCGCTCTCTCTATGGTACTTTGCCTTTAGGTTTATGACGTCTGCCGGTATGTAGGGCATGCTACTCGGCCTACCATCTTCACTGTGGATGAGGGATAGTATTTGGACCATTCTTGATGGACCGACGTTACAATCATGTAGCAGCTTTAAGAATTTCTTCTCGAGGAGGGTGAATCCTCTATGGGCGCTCAGAAATTTTACCAGGTCAAACTTCTTTATGAGTTCGTGGTTGTGCTCGTCAAAATATTCAGTGACCACCCATCATGCTTCGCCTACATTTAGCTTACACCGGACAGGGCATTCCGTCTTGACAATGATACCTCTTTTTTGTTCCGGAATGACAGGCGCAACACCTTTACCCTTCTTGTTCCTTCGGGCTTTGTAGCACCTCATCTCACCTCTACTGTACTCCTTAGTTTTTTTAATTTTCCTATGGTATTTGGTGTTGACCGCAAACCCATGGAACATTGCATATCTCTGGTAGAATTCTTTGGCATCTTCGAACGAATCAAATCTCTGTCCAACATACGGCGGCTGAGGTACCATGATTTCTGATTGCCCACCATCTTCATCCCCTTGTGCTTTATCATCAGTTTCATCATTCACTTCAGTATCGGCAGCTGTTTCATCTGCTTGAGTGTTGCTTGTGCTGGTGTGCAAATGTGTGCTTGTCGGCATTGCTGGAACGATTGTCATTTCCGACACTGACTCCGCATTGTTTGTGGCATGATTGTTGGCTGGCTGGTTGAACGCTTCCTCCGTGCGCTCAGAGCTTCTCGTAGTAGATGTCCCCACGCCGCTGTTGATTGTAGTTGAAGGTCCTGTAATTAAAAAACAGGTACAAGGGTAAGCATTGCTTGGATGGCATGTTTATCATAACGGAATACAACAGCTGCATGTGATCCTAACAGACATCATTCACACAGCAAGCCGTGAAATCTACATATGGCCATGCATGGCAACTGTATTTCTCCAGTCATGGCAGCTACAGTCCAACAAAGATGGCAACTACTGTTGCCAAGACATGGCAACCTGCATTTTTTTAGCATCAAAACTTTCGATTCTATAGCCATGGCAGCTACAGTCCAACAAAGATGTCAACTACTGTTGCCAAGACATGACAACCAACATCTTTTTTGGCATCAAAACTTGTACTCTAGGTACGAGTTCACTAGTCAAATGTAATCAATCATTAATGTTGCACACAATCATATTGCAGTTGGCAAATCCTGAACACAATAGATGACTTTTTGCACGCGACCACTTGGTAGCATTTTTTGTTTGTTTTTTCCATCACCATCCATGACAAATCTACTTTTTCCTCCCATGCTTTTTCCACAAAAGCAAATGAACTACTGTTTTTCTGGTTCACATTTTTTTACCTTGTTGTGCCGCATGTGCTTATCGTATCTAGTTTATCATTCCAATTTGATGTACTCTATCTGCAATAGTGTTGTCCTGCAACTATGAAGCTTGCCATGAGACGTTTGCCGATGTGGTTGCACCATAACAACCTGTGATCATGTTAGCAGTTGGTCAATGCATGGCAAATGTAGTTTGTACAACATGGCACATGTAGCGGTGCATCCATGCCACACATATTTGTTCACACCTGCCATTCACAGTTGTTTAGACATTTGCAATCACATTTTTATGCCACATGGCAACTGCAGCTGTCCAGTCATGGCAAAGTTATCCAGGCATGGCAACTGCAGTTGTCCAGGCATGGCAACCCCAATGTCACCTATGTTCTTTATCCTAATTCACTGTCCACAACTTCACTTCATGAACTCACCTGTGTAACTTCACTTCATGAACTCACCTGTGTACGACGTTGATGGCAGGTACATGGTTGCCACCTGATGCCACGTGCTGCACGAAGGTCCTACATTTTTTCCCATATAACTCATGAGTCTTTTGCCATCCTTGCAAGTGTAATTTCGTGGCCACACCAGTATGTTTCTTTTTCGTATGCGTTACCTTGATTTGCCACATTAGCTACTTGAAGTTGGTCGCTCGTACATTTATCAGCGTTAGCACCCTGTGACTGAATTGCCATGGTATTCCCCTGAGTGTGGTTGAGTCATAAGAACCTGCGAAAAATGACATTGTATGACATAAGTAGAATGGCATCTTCCTCGTCACAAACATGTCAATTGTTCCTTCTTTTTTATCATGCATCATCCTGATGCCCGCGTACTGCTCTAGTAGTGGCAGCAACGGCCCTGCAGAAATTAGTTGATTGTACTCTACTGCATCCCAAGGGGTGTTTGCGGCCTTTGGGAAAATCAAGAATCGGTGTTGTCTTCGTGATTCATTTCTTCCGCTTTTTTCCGCTATTGTGTTTTCAGTCACTGCATGAACAAGAACGCATCAACAATTCGCAAAATGCATTCTTGTTGTTTGCACATAGAAGATAACACAGCAATCTTATCACATTTCCTGCGTAGGCAACCAACACATCATGGCAAAGTAGGACATGCATATTGAGTCTGTTTTCTAAAATCTGGACGGCAGCTATCATTTTGAAGCGATGGCAACAGTCAATAAAATAGGATGGCAAACAAGAACATAACGTGGTGGCAGCTAACGACAATGATAGGTGGCAACTGATGTTATAGACAAGTGGCAATTATTTTTCCTCCCTCCCTATGCCAAATTCCTTCCTTCTTTCCCTATTTTTAGTGATTCCTACGCATCCTTCATTATCAACTACTCGCACCAAGCCAGCCCATAAACTTAGCTCAACTCTAGCATAGTATATGGCAGATCTGGCATATGTCGGTGGGCAAATGTGAATACACACAAAATTGTGGCATGTTTGCCCTGACAACGTGGATCTAGTCGCCTTCTTCGTCGGCAATGTGCAATTTCAAATTTCTGGACAGAAGAAGGGCGAGAAACAGAAGGAGATCGGAGATCCACCTGTTTTTAGCTTGTCGTCTTGGGAGGGCGGGGTTGGGGTGGGGGTGGGTGGTTAGCGGTGGGGAGGCGCTAGAGATCTGCTAGCAACCAGAGAAGAAAGGCGATAAGGAAGGGGATCGAGAGGTAGTAGACGACGGCGGTAGGTCGATCTGGGGATCGAAAGGAGTCTGGGACGACTGGCGTATTGGGTCGTGCGGGCAGAGCGGTGGTACACCCGGACGTGTGGGCGATTTTGCCACACACCGGACGTGCAGGTTGTGACTGCGCGCGCCGGACGCGGTCGTGCGGGCGGGGTCGTCTCCATTCCACACAAGGTGTGCGGCACAACCAGCCGATATGCCACACGTGTGGCAGTTATCGGCATCCTAAAGATAGTCTCCTTCATACTTTCCTGTGTTTATCTATTTTTACGTGTTCAACTACTTCGTCTATGACATTTGCTCTCGCTTCGCAATCTCGAACCGGACTCGCCGACGGAGCTGCGGAACATAAACAAAACGCAAGGGGGAGGAGAGAGAAGCTTAATTCGAATTCTGTCGCCTCTCTCTCCTCGGACTCTTCTCCCCCTCGCTAGCCGGCGCCGCAATAGATCGCCGTTCGCCAGTGCCGGAGCAGGCCCCCCATTCCGTTCCCTCTTCCCCGCGAGGTAGTAGCGCCGTTCTCATGGCACCATTGCTAGCTGTTTCATCTATTTTCTTCATGCGTGGATTTTTTTCCCCATAGCTCTTGGGTGGCGGAAGATTGGGCCTTTGGAGGGAGGTTCCCGAGATGTTCGTCCAATGAGTCCGCACTCGATTCCGTTCCAGTGGTTCAAATGCTAGAGCAGGAGCGGCCGGAGGCGCAGGGGTTTCGCTACCTGCCTGCTTCGGGCATCTAGGGTTGCTTCTCGATCTAGGGCGGTTTCGTGCCGTGCAGATGCGATTCATTCTTGGCTCCTCCCACATTAGAGCGTGTGTTTGATAGACAGAACCGGACCCATAAGGTTCTCGGCATTTCCCCTCTGTGACTGCTCCTTGTGCGTAATTAACTGCCATTAATGGAGCTCGAGATGGTGTCATTAACGGGGAGATGATTATGTATGCCTTGTTGTAGTAGGTTTCAGTAGAGATATGGATTCCTCTACTCATGGCTCAGCTCATGATTTGCTCAAGAGTAAGTTTTGTTACTACTTCCTCGGTCCCAAAATAAGTGTCTTAACCTTAGTACAACTTTGTACTAGAGTTAGTACAAAGTTGAGACACTTATTTTGGGATGGAGGGAGTACTATTTAGTACTTCTCCTCTAGCAGTGTCAGATTCTCCCCTATCAACCTGCGCGTGTTTGTTTATTATTGGTGAACCATTTGCGCCTATGTTACGCAATTACTCCCTCCGTCCCATAATATAGAAGCATTTTTGACACTACTGTAGTGTCAAAAACGCTCTTATATTATGGGACGGATGGAGTAGAAAATTCGCTTCTCTCAGCAAGGTACTAAAGTCAGTACTTTCTACACATTAGGGTTTATCTGCAAGGTTTTCTATGTTCACATTTTAATAATGGTTTGCCTTTTTCTTCCCCAAAAGAGACCATGCTTCCCAAAACGGGTAAGCATTAATTCCATGCACTAGAAGCACAAGTGCAAAAATGGTTAAAGATGCACTCCAAATAGCACTCATTTTTAGAATGTTGCAACTTAAAAGCTTAATATGATACCTAACATCAGCAAGTTCTTTGAAACTTGTGATGTGTTGGTGCAGGTCTAGTAAGAACTAAAAAGGCCCGGTCTACACTTGATTGGATCTTATGAGGCCCTAGCCCATGTACTCTTATAATTTCTGCTCCACTCCCCATCAGGGCCCTGTCTCTTTCAAAGCCTTTAGGCAGTTTCCAATCATGTAACGAGACTAATGGAATTAAGCAATTGTGCCTGTGTTCGAAAGATGGTTTGATGGGGCAATGTTCTTCTGAACAGTGCTAGTAGAAAGTACTGACTATGAGTTCACTGGCAATCATTTCCCCCTTGATAATCCTCAAGTTAATAAGGCAAATATTTGTCCTTTTTTAGCAGGTCTAGTACAACCTCCGGAGTTTTCCCATGGCCTCGGCTGCTTATACTGATGATTCTGGTTCCGAGGTTATTGATCCTCCAAAGTCTGAGGTACTGGATGTTGCTGAACTTGTCGGCGATCATATCCAGCTTACACAAAAATCAAATGTGGTAACTTCTAGCAGCGTTCGCGAACTTTTGGAATGCCCTGTCTGCTTGAGTGCCATGTACCCTCCTATACATCAGGTGTGCATTTGTGCTGCTCCAGCGCATTCATTTAGTTTATGTTCTGTTCCATTGAGTGCCATGGAAAAAACTTATGTTGTGCATGTATATGCTCTGTTCCGTTGTTGAAATGTTATTTCATATGCTTACAAAAAAAAGAGTTGACTAAATACATTGTGCAACCCACACATTCTTTTACTGTATTGTAACACACCTTTTGTGTATGCAGTGCTCTAATGGCCATACATTGTGCTCTGGATGCAAGCCAAGGGTTCACAATCGCTGTCCAACTTGTAGGCATGAACTGGGTAACATAAGATGCCTTGCTCTTGAGAAGGTGGCTGCATCTCTTGAGCTTCCATGCAAGTACCAGAACTTTGGTTGCTTAGGCATTTACCCATACTACTGCAAGCTGAAGCATGAGTCACAGTGCCAATATAGGCCTTATAGTTGTCCATACGCTGGATCTGAATGTACAGTTGGTGGTGACATTCCATACTTGGTAAATCATTTGAAAGATGATCACAAAGTTGACATGCATAGCGGAAGCACTTTCAACCATCGCTATGTCAAGTCAAATCCTCATGAAGTTGAGAATGCGACCTGGATGCTTACGGTATTAATCATCAACACCAACATGTGGACTAAGAATTTCCATGTAGCATCTTTCTACTGCCTTTACATCTTGTGAAGATGCAAAATAAAACAAGAATACCTAGGAAGAACCAGATATCATATCAATTCAAATAAGCACTCTGAAACCTGTGTGGTGGGTGTGTGTTGTACACCAATACTTCCCACCACCAAGTGAGAAATGATTAGTTCCCTTTCTGCAAAGATACTACGTTCATTTTTTGCATAGAAACATATGGAGACATTTTTGTAAACTAAAGGAGAAATTGTCCTATTCTTAAATTATGATTATTGTACTTGTTTTTATATGCCAATTATTTGTCATGCAGTATAAAACAAAATGGTGATCATGTTGCATACTTGTTGGACCATAATAGTTGCTCATCGTATTCTTAAATATTTAATGAAGACACTGCACATGCCCAGATCCACCTGCATATGTTTCCAATTTTAACGGTCTGCCTGTCTTGCAGCAGATTTAACAACATTCCAGACGTCCTCTTTATCCTTTACATTTCCTCAATTCACTGTTTGAAGTGCAATCCAATTTTGTTACGTTTTTTCTTTCTATTAAGCTAAGTAAACAGATAGAGTTTCTCCATGTAGGTTTTCAGCTGCTTTGGCCAGTACTTCTGCCTGCATTTCGAGGCATTTCAGTTGGGCATGGCACCTGTGTACATCGCTTTCCTGAGGTTCATGGGAGATGATGCGGAAGCAAAGAAGTACAGCTACAGCCTGGAGGTAGGAGGTGGTGGGCGCAAGATGATCTTTCAAGGGGTTCCCCGGAGCATCCGAGACGGCCATCGGAAGGTCAGAGATAGCTATGATGGGCTAATAATCCAACGGAACATGGCCTTGTTCTTCTCTGGTGGTGAGAGGAAGGAGCTTAAATTGAGGGTCACCGGGAGGATTTGGAAAGAAGAGTGAAATGATCCAGCCGATTCATCCATTTCCCTGGTATGAATGAGCCCATGGGTCGCATCATGAAAACTGTATTTCCTAGGGGCTGATTCTGAAGCGTGCAAATTGTAATACCTGTAGCCTGTTTTAGCCATCGTCTGCTCGATTGGTGTCTGCTCAGATAACCTGGGTGACAGTGATACTGTTGTAGGAATCTCCTCTTTGCCATTCTGTAGCATAGGGGAGCCTATTGGCAACACATGAGATGTAAAGGTTCTATGTAGCTTTCGTTCTCTGTTCCAAACTCCGTTTCCATGATTCATTTAAGAGGATGTGTAACAGCTTGAGAATTAGAACGTGGATTTTATCATGATGAAATGCAAGAAACATTGGAGTTGGCGTTGCAAACTAATTTCAGGAACGTGTCCTTTTGAGCGTGAATCGAGATGGCTCTTGTCAACGCCATGCCAACTGTTCTGACGCTAATAAAATGGCTCGCTCCAGCTTACAGAACCAATGTTGGGGCTCCTACCCACACATTAGCGCACACAGCAACGTTGGGGCTGTTTATTTTTATTTTTACCTTTTTGAGAAGAGAAAGATAATACTCCCTCTAGTGATCCAAACGCTCTTCTATTTCTTTACAGAGGGAGTACTGAGATGAGGATCTAAACGCTCTTCTATATCTTTACAGAGGGAGTACTGAGATGAGGGACGTGTAGGATTCTTGATGGTGTTAAATGAAATCATGTAATGTTTCAAAGCAGCAACATATCTATGTACCTACCTTGAGGTCAAGTCAACGCAAACCAACCATTGTGCTAAAGATGGAGAGAAAATATGGATAATATGCATGCAACGAACGATGATTAGCAGAAACCCAGTTACTTACATTAATCAAACAAATTCAATGGAGTACATTTGGTACATACAAACATATAATCTAATCACAGACCCGCGAAAGGCCATTCTTTTGGCTTCACAACTACGTATATAGGGACAAGAACTCCATTGTTCTCGTCCGCCAAGCCAAGCACAAGCAGCAATTGAGTGTCCATGACCACGAGAATTCAGAAACTGCATGTCTCTAATTCTTGCAGTACTACCATTTATAGGAGGCATAGCAAGCGATCAAGAAGAACAAGCGGGACATCGTACCAAGCCGTTCTCGTTGCAGAGGCCGCAGCAGCTGGTGCGTCCTTCCTCCTCCACGAAAACCTTGCGGGAGCCAGGGCAGGCGGGGCAGGGCACGAAGCGGACACCCCCGCAGGCGTCGCAAACGAAGGCCGGGTCCTGCCCCGCGGCGCCTTCGAGGAGGCGCCGCAGCTCGCCGGCCTCGTGCAGCTGCCTCGCCTCTTCGGCGCCGCCGACGAGCCGGCCCCCGACGAAGAGCTGAGGGAGGGAGAAGGCGCGGCCCCGCGCCGCGAGCAGCCCCTGGAGCTCCCGCCGGAGCGCGGCGTCCATGGACAAGTCGCGCTCGTCCACGGCCACGCGGAAGCCGCGCAGCACGGCGCGCACCGCGGAGCAGTCGGTGAAGGTGCGCCGCACGCCGCGGAGCGACGTCGTGTAGAGCACCACCGCCGGCCGCGGGGCACGCACGTCAGGGAGCTGGTGGCGCTGCGCAGGCTGCAGGCGGCGCCCCTGGCCCTGGTAGGGGTGGTGGTACGTCAGCGACCGCCCCAGCTGGTGCGGCTGCGGCTTCTTGGCGTACGGCCAGGATGAACCGCCGCCGGCGACCTCCTCCATATCGGATGGCCTCCTCGGACAAGAGGATAGCTAGGGTTCCTGCGGGGCGCCGAGCCGGATCCTCTGACTTTCTCAAGAACTAGACAAGTCAGGGATCGCCTCCTCACACAAGAGTACAGCGTGTTTGTTTGGTTAAAGATAATTAAAGAAACGAGAGCGAATGGGAATTTAGCGGCGGACACAGGAAGTATAATGTGAAAAGATTACTCACAAAGTGATAGCATGAACATGGATATTTTAAACTAGTGCATTTTATGGAATATATTTCGACAAAAGAATAATGTGAAAGGTAATTCAAAATCTATGAACATGGACAAACTTGTTTTTAAATGTAGATAATAACTAAATCATCCCTGAAATTAGCACAGCCCTTAAAACACCATAGACACAAACAAACGTGACGAAACAGTCATCTATATAGTAGATACAAACCAAGTACATAATAACTATACTTGAAAATTAAAATACACAATCATGCATAGTAAACATAATCAATGTCTACTATCTGTGTTACAATGCACCGAGCTTTCTTTGTATACATTGTGTGTCGAGATCCTTTGTAGACAACTCACTTGCTAGGAAAGCCCGCCTCCACTCAGTAAATTGCTGAACAAACTTCATATCAATCAACCCACCTATTATTTCCGGCGAATATCTGCAAAAATATATATTATAAATGTTGCTTCTAATAATATTTAAACTTTTCTACATATATTAATAACAATCATATGTAATTGATTTGTAGTTGATAATAAGTCATAACCACTCACCATCAAGTGCGCATGTTGGAATATGATCCGGGTTGAATGCAAGGGTGGTGTAATTTGAAGTTTCTAGATTTCCTATTGTCAAGATAAAAAAATATTTAGGTCAACATAACAATACACTTTCTTAGAACATGCAATACACATATTCGTATAGATGCGTCAATTACCGTATTTGCAATCCTTACGAAGCATAGTGGCAAGCCAAATTAGTTACATATAAAAAAGACCAATGAAATGAAAAGATTGTTAATCACGGTTAAAGTAAGTACCTTGTGGTGTAATATTTGTATTTGCTCTTCTTGGTTTGGTAAATTGGTTATTTCTATCTGTTCATTGTAGGTTGTATAGAACTTGCTGAGTTTTTAGTCTCTTCCAGCGACATGACCTTCGGGCTTTTGTTGATATGTTCTTTTTGATGGTCAACAATATCCATATCTATCACTGACACATCTTGCAAAACTGAAATTCATATACAACTATGATTTAAATAGAGGTATATTTTTTTCCGGTAGTATCACAATTCATATGCAACATGCAAAATAAAAGGTTAAAAAGCCTACATCTAAGAATTTTGATAGCCCTGACAACCGTCTAAATACCTCGGTTCTACTTCTCTTGTCCCAAAATAAATGTCTCAATTTTATACTAACTTTAATACAAAATTATACTAAGATTGGGACATTTATTTTGGGGACGAAGTGGGTATATGCTATAATATACTCCAATATATATATATATATATATATATATATATATATATATATATATATATATATATATAAATATAATATAGAGCCTTGCGACAAGAAACAATTCTACAGCGGTGACTCTCAGTCTCACTTTCTCCTCACGGCTCACCCCTTTCCCCTTCAGCTAGCCACCCAGCTCCCCTGTGCAGCCGCCGGCGCATCATGGCGCCCATCCGCACACCGTGTGACGATGCGAGGCACCCATCCCGACCCAACTTCCCACCCCCGCCTCCGCACCATCCCTACCGTTGGCTGCGCCGTCGCGAGCCTCCCACACCCGCCCCCATCACTCCTTGTTGTCCGGCAAGATCCGGGGGGCAACGCTCTCACGGGCGCGCGTGCAGTCTGGGTGGCGGCATCCACCATGCGGCGCCCCCTGCCCTGCGTCCCCCACCCCGCTGTGACGGTGCCACGCCGGTAAGAATCTCGTGGTGGCAACGCCCAGCGACAAGCGCGCGCCGTGCAGCGCGAGGAGACCCTGCAACAAGCCGTGTTCGCCCGGATGGGCGGAGATCGAGCATGAGTGGATTACGTGGTGCACGACGTCGTCGACGGCTTCTCTTTGCCACCAAGCTCTGCTCCCCTCCCTCTGCATTAGAATCAAGGTGCCCGCGGATCTTACCTTGTCACGGTTGGCTCCCCCCTCTCCCTTCATGTTCTGCATTGGTAGCTGTGTTGGATGTACACTGTTTGATGGCTTGCTAGATGAGTAGTAATGGGTATACGATTAGGATTAAGTTGTTTATTTTGTGAGATGAGGATACAACATTTTCTCGGGGTTGTTTGGATTCGGAATTTTAGCCAATTCTTTTTCCCATAAACTCATTTAAAGGTCTAACAACCTGAAATTAGTTAGCGTAAAAAATATAGTTTTAGGGGCAGAACAAGTAAAACTTGGTTTTAGTACAACAGGAAAAGTGGGCTTTAGTAGTTTTTCTATAAACCATTTTAGTCCTTCCTATTCAGAAAGGCATGGCTTGAAACTTTCAAAAAAGAAAAAAACTATGGTCAAAGTGGCTAGCTTCCTTTTCCTGGAGAGTCGACATGCCAATCCTGATCAAATTTCAAATTGTACCCCCGCATACACACACAATGCATTACAACAAAGCAAAACTGAACGAGAGAATCATACAATTTTATGAAAGGTAACCTGACATAAAAGTCATCACTCTCTAATGATGACAATCATACTGATGTACCAATTGTAAAAAACAAATGCAAAGTTGGCTCTGCATCTTTTTGCAAACGAGCTCAGCATAATGCACTATAGTGGTATTGGCCAAAGCATCCATTACGAGGTCCTTGCCATTTTGCAGGTTAGCGGTGCTTGTATTCAGAGTCTAATATGACTGTTTCAGTAGTCAGCACAACGCTCTTGCTGAATAGCTTAAGGGTTGATCTTTCTAATCCTGTACATGGCACTTTGGAATCACCGTCAGCAATGAATCTTGAGGCCTGAGATTGAAGTTTAAGAACACATTAGAATTTAAGGACACCCGTGTGCTAAATCCTTTAATAATAGAGATAATAGAGATGTGAGGCGCTGTCAAACTCAACTCGAATTTGGATTCTTAATAAAATATCAGAAACATAGTTTCAAATTCATGTATTTCTAACGAGAGATTCTATGCAACTGAAGTTTAGGCCAGTTTTTATTTTGCTATATGATATTACATGCCTCAGGTATTTACCATATTAAAAAGCATATGCCTTAGAAAGAAATATGACACACTGTCCAAGCATCTTTCTCCTGCATCTGTTTGGAATTTCATGTTATCTCTTGTTATTTCGAGCTTAAATAGGTGCATCTTCAAGCAAGTATAGTACAGGTAGATGTCGCGAAAGGAATAATCATGGTTTCTGAAGACTAACTATGCTCCCTAGAGTACTACGCAGCAACAAACTCAGGTTAGTGCGCATTAAGATCTAATATAATTATGTGGTTGTAATGTGTAACGCCCACGATGCGGCTATATCTCCCACGTGTCGAGGAACGACTTAGAGGCATAATCGCATTGTGGTTTTGTCGCAAGAGAGGTAATCTCCACACAGTCCCATGTACTGAATAAGAAAGGGATAAAGAGTTGGCTTACAATCGCCACTTCACACAAATAACAAGTTAAACATACATCATCCAGAGTACAATCAAGGTCTGACTACGGAACCAAAATAAAGAAGACAACCCCAAATGCTAGATCCCCGATCGTCCCAACTGGGCACCACTATTGATCATCAGGAAAAGACACGTAGTAACGGCCAAGGTCCTCGTCGAACTCCCACTTGAGTTCGGTAGCATCACCTACACTGGTCTCATCGGCACCTGCAACTGTTTGGAAGTATCTGTGAGTCACGAAGACTCAACAATCTCACACCCACGAGATCAAGACTATTTAAGCTTATGGGTAGGATAAGGTAATGAGGTGGAGCTGTAGCAAGCGATAAGCAAATATGGTGGCTAACATACGCAAATAAGAGTAAGATGAGAAGCTACGCAATGATCGTGAAGCTAGAAGTGATCAAGAAGTGATCCTTAAACTACTTACATATAAATATAAGCCAAACTGTGTTCACTTCCCGGACACAGCCGAAAAGAGACCATCATGGCTACACACGCGGTTGATGCATTTTAATTAAGTCAAGTGTCAAGTTCTCTACAACCGGATATTAACAAATTCCCATCTGCCACATAACCGCGGGCATGACTCTCGAAAGTTTATACCCTGCAGGGGTGTCCCAACTTAGCCCATCACAAGCTCTCACGATCAATGAAGGAAATTCCTTCTCCCGGAAAGACCCGATCAGTCTCAAAATCCCGGTTATAAGACATTTCGACAATGGTAAAACAAGACCAACAAAGCCGCCCAAATGTGCCGACAAATCCCGATAGCAGCTGCACATATCTCGTTCTCAGGCACACCGGATGAGCAATCCATACATATAAAACCAGCCCTCAAGTTTCCCCGAGGTGGCGTTGCAAAGGGCTCTAGTTTGGACCAACACTCAGAGGAGCACTGGCCCGGGGGGGGGGGTTAAAATAAAGATGACCCTCGGGAGCGTGACTCCCAAGGGAAAAAGGTATAGGTGGCAAATGTTAAAACCAAGGTTGGGCCTTGCTGGAGGAGTTTTATTCAAAGCGAACTGTCAAGGGGTCCCATAACCACAACCGCGTTAGGAACACAAAAATCAAGGAACATAACACCGGTATGACAGAAACTAGGGCGACAAGAGTGGAACAAAACACCAGGCAAAAGGCCGAGCCTTCCACCCTTTACCAAGTATATAGATGCATTAATTAAATAAGAGATAATGTGATATCCTAACATAACCATGTTCCAACATGGAACAAACTTCAACTTCACCTGAAACTAACAACGCTATAAGAGGGGCTGAGCAAAAGCGCTAACTTAGCCAAACAACGGTTTGCTAGGAAGGTGGGTTAGAGGCTTGACATGGCAATATGGTGTAACACCCTCGATGCGACTATAGCTCCCACGTGTCGAGGCACGACTTAGAGGCATAATCGCATTGAAGGCATATGTCGCAAGTGAGGTAATCTTCACACAACCCATGTAATACATAAGGGAAAGAGATCCATAGTTGGCTTACAATCGCCACTTCACACAATTACATAAATAAAGCATTACATCATCCAAATACACTCAAGGTCCGACTACGGAACCAAAATAAAAGAAGAACCCCAAATGCGACAAAGGTCCACGATCGACCCCAACTGGGCTCCACTACTGATCAACTAGAACGAAACAAAGTAAAGGACAAGATCTTCATCGAGCTCCTCCTGAGCTGGGTTGCGTCATCTGCACGGACTCATCGGCACGTGCAAGCTGGTTTTGGAAGTATCTGTGAGCCACGGGGACTCAGCAATCTCGCACCCTCGCGATCAAGACTATTTAAGCTTATGGGTAAGGTAAAAGTATGAGGTGGAGCTGCAGCAAGCGACTATCATATATGGTGGCTAACATACGCAAATGAGAGCGAGAAGAGAAGGCAAAGCACGGTCGAGAAACTATGATCAAGAAGTGATCCTAGAGCAACCTACGTCAAGCATAACTCCAACAACCGTGTTCACTTCCCGGACTCCGCCGGAAAGAGACCATCACGGTTACACATGCGGTTGATTCATTTTAATTAAGGTCAACTTCAGGTTTTCTACAACCGGACGTTAACAAATTCCCATCTGCCCATAACCGCGGGCACGGCTTTCGAAAGTTCAAATCCCTGCAGGGTTGTCCCAACTTAGCCCATCACAAGCTCTCACGGTCAATGAAGGAATAGACCTCCTCCCGAGACATTCCGATCAGACTCGGTATCCCGGTACAACAAGACATTTCGACAGGGTAAAACTAAACCAGCAACACCACCCAGATGTGCCGACAAATCCCGATAGGAGCTGCACATATCTCGTTCTCAGGGCACACCGGATGAGCAAGACGTCGGGTAAGCCAGCCCAGAGTTGCCCCTGGTAGCCTCGGACATCGCTCAGTTGGACCAACACTCAGAGGAGCACTGGCCCGGGGGGGTAAAATAATGATGACCCT
>NC_041386.1:288071597-288091617 GCF_002162155.2 Triticum dicoccoides
ACTCAGAGGAGCACTGGCTCGGGGGGGGGGGGTAAAATAATGATGACCCTCAGGAGCGCGACTCCCAAGGGAAAAGAAAAAAAAGGCTAGGTGGCAAATGGTAAAACCAATGTTGGGCATTGCTGGAAGAGCTTTACTTAAGGCGAACTGTCAAGGGGTTCCCATAATAGCCCAACCGCGTGAGGAACACAAAATCCGGGAACATAACACCGATATGACGGAAACTAGGGCGGCAAGAGTAGAACAAAACACCAGGCATAAGGCCGAGCCTTCCACCCTTTACCAGGTATATAGGTGCCTTAATTAAATAAGATATATTGTGATATCCCAACAAGTAAACATGTTCCCACAAGGAACAACATCTCCATGTTCCAACAAGGAACAAACTTCAATCTTCACCTGCAACTAACAATGCTATAAGAGGGGCTGAGCAAAGCGGTAACGTAGCCAATCAACGGTTTGCTGGGACAAGGTGGGTTAGAGGCTTGGTTCAACAATATGGGAGGCATGACAAGCAAGTGGTAGGTATCGCAGCATAGGCATAGCAAAAGAGCGAGCATCTAGCAAAACAAAGATAGTAGTGATTTCGAGGGTATGATCATCTTGCCTGAAATCCTGCAAGGAAGAGGAACGAGTCCATGAAGAAGCCAAACGGACATAGTCGAACGAATCCTCACAACACGACGTTATCAGAACCAACCCGAAGAAGCAACACCGGAAAAGAGCAAACAACATAGTAAACAATCATCACATAAACATGTCATGATGCACAACCAAGTATGATGCATGTCTGGTTTAATGAGGCATGGCATGGCAAACTGCACAAACAATCCTACAAATTAAGTGGTGCTCATTATGCAACGGTGTTGCATACTGAAGAAAACACCACATGACTTATTTAGTTCTCTATCGTTTATGTACCCAACAATATTAAATGTTGTTAGCAAGGCAAGAGGTGAAGCAAGAGAAAACTACCTATCTAGTCAAGTTTAAATGAGGCCGGGAACAACAAACAACAATTCCGGAAACTCCTCATGAGCATATAATAGATTTGGCACTGTTCTGCCCTAAACACAATTTTAGAGTTGTTAAACATGCAAGATGATGCCACCATGTTAAACTAAGCAAAATTCTACCCCATTTACATATAAAGTTTATTAAATTCCGAGTTACGATTATATAGTTATGAAATAAATCATTTTAGCATGGCATTAGGTAAATTATGAACAAACATCGTTTTAAACATTTTAAGCATAGATGAAAGTTGCACAATATGAATCCACACAAAATTCTAAGCAACTTTCATATATAAATCATTTTAATATGGTGCACGATTATTAAGTTATTAAATGCATGGACTTGAAGGGCTTTTCTGTAAAACTGTCAATCCCCTGGAAAATTAGGAAATACACAGATCAGGAAAAAAACGGAGCAGGCTGAAACTGGCTGGGCGCTGGGCTGTGGCTTCACCTAGTGGGCCTGGCCCAATTTGCGGAGGAGGCAGGGCAGGCCGGATCAGGCTTGAGGCCAGGGCGTGGGCGACGTGGAGAGGGGCCGGCTCGGGAAGAGCTGGGCCTTGGGCGCCACTGGGCCTTGGCCTGCTGGACGGTCAACGCACGGGGGCAGCGTTCGACGTCTCGGTCCTGAAGCAGGGGATCGAGCAGGCTGGATCTGAAGGGGAAAACAGCGAGGCCGACGAGGACGCGACCTCCGGGTCTTGGCGATGGGGATGTCGGGGATGCAGCTTGACGGCAGCAGCAGGACGGGTTGGCGGGGTCCACACAGAGGCCTCTCCTCGGTGCTGCAGTCTGGATGCAGAGCAGGCAAGGAGACGGCGAGGTTCAGTGAGGGGCGCAGCACGCTCTCGGCGACAAACGGCAAGGCACGAAGCATGGCGGGGCACGACGCTGGTGGTGTAGCACTTCTGCAGGAAGACGAACGGGACGGCGGCGAGGGCCCTGGCCTGATGCAGCGGCGCTGCTCCGGCAAGGCCGTCGGCGGGTGGTCTCGAAGAAGCGGGGCGGCGGCCATGGCGTCGAGGCATAGCTCCTGTTTCACGAACAGGGAGAGAGAGAGATGTGAGAGGAGGGAGTAGAGGCATGGAAGGAGAAGGAAAGGAGCAGGGGAGGTCTGGCCTGGTCGACGGCGGTCAACAGGGCGGCGGCATGCTCAAGGACGAGCTCGGCGTGGGGCACAGGCAGGAGGAAGTAGTGGCCTGGTGGCGACAACTCGCACGGGGAGAGTCGAGGGCGCTCGGTCGTCGAGGATGTGGCCTCGATCTCAAATTGGATCGAGCGTCGGCTGGATGCGGGAGAGCTTGAGGTCGGGCATGCGGCTGCGCGCGGGAGGCTGGGAATGGAGCGGCGCGGAGAACAAGCGAGGTGGTCGGAGGCTGCGATTGGTGGACTGGATCGGGAGGGGATCCCGAGGAAGAAGGGACTGGAGGAGTGGCGGCGGCGCGATTGGATCGATGGGACAAGGCACCTAGGATCTAGGGTTGGACCTATTTATATATAGCAGGGGATTAGGTTAGGGGCTACCTAGTCCCTCCGATCAAAAACAGACGATCAGGAAAAGTAGGCTAGGGAGTCCAAATAAGAAAAAGGTGATATTTTGTAGATGTTTGGGGATGATCCGGATCCAACGGTGGCGACTGCTCGGGTCGGGTCCGGGACAACTTTCGGACGCGCGCGCAAGCAGGGCCGCGGGCTGACGAGAGAGGTTAGGTTGGGTCTGGCGGATTGTGAAGAGAGGGTTGGTCTGAGAGAAGAGGGGAGAGATGCAGCCCGGCACGGTTTCCGGAGACCGAAAACGTCCGACGTTAGACCGGCTATATTGCCGCTATAGTTATCTGTTGGGGCGTCAAACAAACTCCGAATGCGATGAAACTTGGCAGGCGGCCTACCCACAACATAACAACACCGCATGCCAACTTTCAACCCATTCCGAGAACATTTTCCGGCCACTTATAAAATAATATTTTGGATGTGCCGCGGGCGCGTGCAAGTGTGTCTGGGCTCAGAACGGACAACGGAAGAAATAGGGAGGCCGGGACGGATGCATGTTTTGAAAACATGATGATATGATGAAAAGCAACACGCAAGCAAAAGACCTGACAACGACAGCGAATAACTGACGGACACCTGGCACATCGGTCTCGGGGCGTTACAACACTCCACCACTACGAGAGGATCTCGTCCCGAGATCTAGAATGGCACCGGAGGGAAAACGGAAGAGAAAAGAGAAGAGGTAAAACTAAGTTGCTTCTTTGACAAACGAGTGAAACTATGAACCTTGAAAGGTTGAACTAATTGAAAGAAAGTATGCAACGAGGAAGACAAAGTTGAAAACACTCCAGTAGGGAAGAGCAACGAGGAGGAACAACTTCGAGCAGCACTCCAGTTGAAAAGAAAAGGAATTGAATAATAACTTGATAAGATGAGAAAATACTTGACAAGAGGGCACGACACTCCGGTAAAATGGATAACACGAAACGAACATGATATTTGACAAAACGAGATGATGGTTGAAGAAAGCAGCATCACAATGCCTCCGGAACAAAAATAAGAATGGAATGAACGAAGTGAAAACGAGAGCACACTTACAACAAATGCTAGAACGGAATTGTTGGAAAACCAACAACGTAAAGAATAAGCTTGATATGGTCTTATGGAATACATTTCAAAATTATGAGGTGACAACTTGCCACTCACGCAAAAGATTTGATTGGATTGATATCAACAAGGAGACGAGAAACTTATTTCATCGAGAGGATAAAAGAAGAACTTGGGTCATTTATAAGCACCATAATAGCAACAAACCTTAGAGAAGGCTTTAAGTGAAATATAACCCAAGATAACTCCAATGACGAGATTGATGGTTTTAAAATATCTCATTCATGAAAACATGTGAATCATGAAACATGAATTCAAATTATCAAGAATGACATAATAGCACCTCCAATGATACGGAAGAAAGAATGCACTCCGGATTACAATATGAAGAATGCTTTAGCTTTTGTGAAAAGAAACTTGATGAACATTTAGAGAATGAATTAAATCCTTTATGAACCATCATGTATAGCCTCCAAGAAGAAACTCCGGTAACAAAAGAATAAAAGAAAGGGAAATTGAAAACACAAGGTGAATCCTTGCAATGATTAGATGGATCTCGTGATGAAATAGTTGAAAAAGGTTTGAACTCCGGGAAAAAGAGAAGATGAACAATTGGAAACAAGAATTTTGATGAACCTTCGGAATAAGGAATTAATCACTTGGATGAAACAAGAATAAGAATTACATTATGCCTATCATTCACCAATTAAATTGATGACAATCACGGATTTGGCATATTACTAATTCTCGTATAAAAGATTAAGATAGATATAGCGCGAACTTGAGAAAGTCTTCGACGAACCACCGGTAGGGTTGAAACAGCGAATAAATTGATATGATAACAAAGGAAGAGAAATCTTGAACGAACCACCGTAAGAAATGAAAATGAATGAAGAGAAGATAAAGAAACACCGGGAAGAATTATAAAATGAACAAAGATGCTTGAGAGGATTTAGATACATGAGAACGAAGAGCTCACGAGCCGATTAAAGATTACTTGAATGAAGCACCGGTAAAATTGAAGAACGAGAGCTGAAAGCTGAGAATGAATAATATTTGAAAAGATGGATTCCGGATAAGAAATTGAGAAGACTCTTGAATTTGCTCCGGATAGTTGAAAAGAATTCTCACAATCGAAAATAACTATGAGAGGATGGCAATAAGCTAGAACCACGAGTCTCTGAGAGAACGGATAAGATATGGAGGAAAAACTCTTCTTCAGTCTTCAAAATCTAAGAATGACGATGAGAAACACCACCAAATTGTTGAGATACTCCGGGATGAAAATTGGAAAAGTTGAGCCAACGATGAAAGAATTTGGAAGATCTTGAAGACAAACATAAGACTGATGATTATTCCTTCTTACGTCAAACTTCGAAAAGAAATTTAGGATAGCTCCGGGAAAATAAGAAGAGTCAGGTAAGATCCTGGGAAAAGACCTGTGGGTTAGGGCCCACTCAAAAGAAATACTGTTGAAGAGATTAAAAAGAGAGATTGCACCGGTTGAATTAAATGGCTAGAATGAGATAACAACCTCGAAATAGGCTGAACTGATCTTGAAAGACAAGACGAGCCTTTTGAGATATCTTCAGCACTCCGGAATAATTGAATAGCGAGAGGTGAATGATTAAGAATTGCACCGGCATAAGAAAGCATTGAAACGAGGAAAAGACATGATCAACAAAGCTTGACTTGAAACCACTGAAGAAGAAAAGAACGAAGAAATGATGAACTTGATGCTTCTTTAATATCTTCATGAGAATCACCGGATAAGAACATTAACGGAAAAGAATGGAGAGACTTATCATCAATGAGATGATACTTGATTAAGAAATCTGAGTTTTCGAAGAAAAAGGGTGGGTGGGTGGGAAAAACAAAGACAACTTGGAACGGATGAAACAAACACCATTGAGAAGAACTGATACTTGATCTTGCGGATGTTGAAAACGAACGGATTCACTTGAAGAGAAACACGCCGGTTGAAAAGGATTGACAACACAATCTCGATGATCAAGAAGGATTAGTATTCACATCAGAGTATGAGAACACTGTTTCGGGAAGGTATGGAATCAACACTTGACATTGAAGCAACTCGAATACCACAACTCAAAACAAATACAAAGGTTTGGCTTGCAGAATAAGCCAGAACAAACATATGATAGAGATTTCGTCCGAAGTTTTCGTGGTGGGGCCTACACGGGCTCGATCGTACAGCACCATCATGTACAAGGCAGTGCACATGACATACGAAGCGTCCCCGAGTTGGCATAGCCAAGGACTCTTTAAGACACAACGAGACCACTGTAAAACCTACCGTGAATAGGCGGACCACTAGACGTCGAACCCCAATTTCATATCATACATCTGTCGAAAAGATATCCTAAGAGCTACTTGAATTCCCACTTATAAACTCCTGAAATTTTCCGGTTATGCAATTAGGTGTTGGGGATACAGGGGAAGCATAATATCTCACCCAAACTAGCAAATCCTACATCCAGCTGTATCCATCCTTCAACACATAACCAAGAAACCTTCGGAAATTGTCTACCTCAACCTTCGAAAAGCATCCGTTATACAAGTTATGGCAATACTCCCGAACTCCCGCCCCAGTACTGGGTGGCGTCGAGGTTATCTCACCAACGAACTGCATAAAAGAGATTTTCGATGTCGGCGTACTAAACTCAGGTATTCCAGAACTGCAACGATAAAATTATGACGACAACACCTCGGAGCTCAACTCCCCGAGACACTTCCACAAAACCCCTGACAAGAGGCACCAAGACAATGTTCTCGTCATAAAACCATCAAAACGATTCCAAGATACCCGCGTGATCCTAAATTTTTTTAGTGAAATTTGAGAAGAGAATAGTCAAAACTCTACGTCAGGATGCCTTACCAGAGCGATGAGGAGACTGGGAAGTAAAAAGAATTCCTAAACTCTCCGATATATAATTCCTAAATGACTCAAAACAATTTTTTCTAGACACAACTCGGCCACTAAAAACGATCAAGCAATGGGGCTCCTAAGGTCGGGGATGGCTCTGATACCAACTTGTAACACCCTCGATGCGACTATAGCTCCCACGTGTCAACTTCAACAAAGTATATACGTGTTATTAATGTGTACCTCACTAGTACTCCTAGTAGCACCTGGGTATTGGATACCGGTTCAATTGCTATTATTGGTGACTTGAAGCAAAAGCTACGGACTAAACGGAGACTAGATAAGGGCGAGGTGACGATGTGTGTTGGAAGTGTTTCCAAAGTTGATGAGATCACCATCGCACGCTCCATCTGCCTTCGGGATTAGTATTGAACCTAGATAAATGTTATCAGGTGTCTACGTTGAGCATGAATATGATTAGATCATGTTCATTGCAATACGGTTATTCATTTAAATTAGAGAATAATGGTTATTCTGTTTACATGAATAATACCTTTCATGGTCATGCACCCTATGTGAATGGTTCATTGAATCTCGGTCGTGGTAATACACATGTTCACGCCAAAAGATGTAGATAGTACCACTTTCTTGTAGCACTGCCGCTTAGGTCATATTGGCGTAAGATGCATGAAGAAACTCCATGTCGATGGATGTTTGGAGTCACTTGATTTTGAATCGCTTGACACATGCGAGCCATGCCTCATGGGCAGGATGACTAAGACCCCGTTTTCAGGTACAATGAAACGGGCAAGTAACTTGTTGGAAATCATACATGCTGATGCGTGTGATCCAATGAGAATTGAAGCGTGCGGTGGATATCGCTATTTTCTCATCTTCACTGACGATTTGAGTAGATATAGGTATATTTACTTAATGAAGCACAAGTCTGAAATGTTTGAAAAGTTCAAGCGATTTCAGAGTGAAGTTAAGAATCATCATAACAATAAGATCATGTTCCTACGATCTGATCAAAAGGGGATTTTCTGAGTTATGAGTTTGGCAATCACTTAAGACATTGTGGAATTGTTTCACAGTTGAAGCCACCTGGAACACCACAAGGTAATGGTGTGTCCGGACATCGTAATCGAACCCTATGAGATATGGTGCGATCTATGATGTCTCTTACCAATCTACCGTTTTCATTTTGAGGTTATGCGTTAGAGACAGCTGCATTCACTTTAGATAGGACACCATCTAAGTCCATTGAAACGACGTCGTGTGAACATTGGTTTGGCAAGAAACCAAAGTTGTCACTTCTTAATGTTTGGGGCTGCGATGCTTAAGGCTTCAGCCGGAGAAGCTCGAACCCAAAGAGGACAAACACATCTTCATAGGATACCCAAAGGTGACAGTTGGGTACACCTTCTATCTCAGATCCGAGGGCAAATTGTTTGTCGCTAAGAACGGGTCCTTTCTCGAAAAGGAGTTTCTCTCGAAAGAATTGAGTGGGAGGAAGATAGAACTTGATGAGGTTGTCAAACCTTTACTTCAACCAGAGAGTGATGCAACACAGAAAGATGTTTTCTGCGGCGCCTACGTCTGTTGAATAGGAAGTTAATGATAGTGATCATGAAGCTTCGGATCAAGTTGCTATTGAACCTCGTAGGTCGACAAGGATATGTACTACTCCTGAGTGGTACGATAATCCTGTCTCAGATATCATGTTGTTGGACAACAATGAACCTACGAGCTATGAAGAAGAGACGGTGGGCCCGTATTCCGACAGATGGTTAGAAGCCATGAAATCCGAGATAGGATCCATGTATCAGAACAAAGTATGGACTTTGGTGGACTTGCACGTTGATCGGCAAGCCATTGAGATAAATGGATCTTTAAGAAGAAGACGGACGTGGGCGGTAATGTTACCGTCCATGAAGCTCGACTTGTGGGAAAGAGTCCTTTCACAAGTTCAAGGAGTTGACTACGATGAGAATTTCTCACCTGTAGCGATGCTTAAGTCCGTCGGAATCATGTTAGCATTAGCTGTATTTTTCGATTATGAAATCTGACAGATGGATGTCAAAACAAGTTTTCTTACCAGTTTTCATAAGAAAAGTTGTATGTGATACAATAAAAGGTTTTGTCGATCCTAAGGATGCTAAAAGGTATGCTGGCTCCAGCAATCCTTCTATGGACTAGAGCAAGCATCTCGGAATCGGAATATATATGTTTTGATGGAGTGATCAAAGCTTTTAGGTTTATACAATGTTTGTTAGAAACTTGTATTTACAAGAAAGTGAGTGGGAGCACTACAACATTTCTGATAGGTATATGTGGATGACATATTGTAGATCCGAAATAATGTAGAATTTCTGGACAGCATAAACGGTTGTTTGAAGAGTGTTTTTCAAAGGAAGACCTGGATAAAGCTGCTTACATATTGGGCATCAAGATCTATAGAAATAGATCAAGACGCCTGATGATACTTTCAAAGAACGCACACCTTGACATGTTTTTGAAAGAGTTCAAAATAGATCAGTCAAAGAAGGGGTTCTTACCTGAGTTGTAAGGTGTGAAGTTGAGTAAGACTCGAAGATTGACCACGGCAGAAGAAAGAGGAAGGACGAAGGTCGTCCCCTATGATCTTGTCATAGGCTCTATACGGTATGCCATGCTGAGTACTGCACCTAATGTGTGCCTTGCCACATGTCTGGCAAGAGGGTACAAAGGTGATCTAGGAGTAGATCACCATATAGCGGTCAAAATTATCCTTAGAGGAATAAGGAAATGTTTCTCGGTTATGGAGGTGATAAAGAGTTCGACGTAAAGAGTTACGTCGATGCAAGCTTAACACCTATCCGGATAGCTCTGAGTAGAGATACTGGATATGTATAATGGAGCAACAATTTGGAATAGCTCCAAGTGGAACGTGGTAGCAGCATCTATGATATGACATAAAGTTTTGCAAAATACATAGGGATGTGAATATGGCAAGACTCGTTGACTACAACCTCTCTCACAAGCATAACATGATCAAACCCAGAACTCATTGAGTGTTAATCACGTAGTGATGTGAACTAGATTATTGAGTCTAGTAAACTCCTTGGATGTTGGTCACATGGCGATGTGACCTGTGAGTGTTAATCACATGGCGATGTGAACTAGATTATTGACTCTAGTGCAAGTGGGAGACTGTTGGAAATATGCCCTAGAGGCAATAATAAATTGGTTATTATTATATTTCCTTGTTCATGATAATCGTTTATTATCCATGCTAGAATTGTATTGATAGGAAACTCAGATACATGTGTGGATACATAGACAACACCATGTCCCTAGTAAGCCTCTAGTTGACTAGCTCGTTGATCAATAGATGGTTACGGTTTCCTGACCATGGGCATTGGATGTCATTGACAACGGGATCACATCATTAGGAGAATGATGTGATGGACAAGACCCAATCCTAAGCCTAGCACAAGATCGTGTAGTTCGTATGCTAAAGCTTTTCTAATGTCAAGTATCATTTCCTTAGACCATGAGATTGTGCAACTCCCGGATACCGTAGGAGTGCTTTGGGTGTGCCAAACGTCACAACGTAACTGGGTGGCTATAAAGGTACACTACAGGTATCTCCGAAAGTGTCTGTTGGGTTGGCACGAATCGAGACTGGGATTTGTCACTCCGTGTAAACGGAGAGGTATCTCTGGGCCCACTCGGTAGGACATCATCATAATGTGCACAATGTGACCAAGGTGTTGATCACGGGATGATGTGTTACGGAACGAGTAAAGAGACTTGCCGGTAACGAGATTGAACAAGGTATCGGGATACCGACGATCGAATCTCGGGCAAGTACAATACCGCTGGACAAAGGGAATTGAATACGGGATTGATTGAATCCTCAACATCGTGGTTCATCTGATGAGATCATCATGGAACATGTGGGAGCCAACATGGGTATCCAGATCCCGCTGTTGGTTATTGGCTGGAGAGTTGTCTCGGTCATGTCTGCATGGTTCCCGAACCCGTAGGGTCTACACACTTAAGGTTCGGTGACGCTAGAGTTGTTATGGGAAATAGTATGTGGTTACCGAAGGTTGTTCAGAGTCCCGGATGAGATCCCGGACATGACGAGGAGCTCCGGAATGGTCCAGAGGTGAAGATCGGTATATTGGACGAAGGGTATTGCAGTTCGGAATTGTTCCGTGGGTCCAGGTGATGACCAGCGTGTCCGAAAGGGGTTTCGGAGGCCCCGACAAGTGTTGGGGGGCCTTATGGGCCAAGGGGAGAGGGCACATCAGCCCACTAAGGGGCTGAGCGCCCCTCCTATCCCATTTCACGTAACCAGGAGAGGTGGGGGCGCCACCCCTAGGGCAGCCGCCCCTCCCGGCTTGGGGGCAAGTTTCCTAGGGGGTGGGGGCGCCCAAACCCATCTAGGGTTTCCCCTGTGGCCGCCGCCCCTCCCCTAGGGAACCCTAGGGTGCCTCCCCATCCTCCCTTCCCCCTATATATAGTGAGGGAGAGAGAGGGCAGCCACACCCTTCCCCTGGCGCAGCCCTCTTCCTCCTCCAACACCTCATCCTCCTTCGTAGTGCTTGGTGAAGCCCTGCCGGAGAACCACGAGCTCCATCACCACCACGCCGTCGTGCTGTCGGAGTTTTCCCTCAACTTCTCCTCTCACCTTGCTGGATCAAGAAGGAGGAGACGTCTCCCAACCGTACGTGTGTTGAACGCGGAGGTGCCATCCGTTCGGCGCTAGGATCATCGGTGATTTGGATCATGACGAGTACGACTCCATGAACCCCGTTCACTTGAACGCTTCCGCTTAGCGATCTACAAGGGTATGTAGATGCACTCTCCTTCCCCTCGTTGCTAGATTACTCCATAGATTGATCTTGGTGATGCGTAGAAAATTTTAAATTTCTGCTACGATCCCCAACATGTGGCCCATGCGGGCGCTGGCACGGAGCTGGGCCTCGCATGGCCCGGCTGGCCCACGCGCGGAGGCGAACGGGGCTGGGGGTCGCTGTCCTCCTCTGCTCGATGCAGATGCAGGAATAGACGCGGCGGCGGCTGCCGGTGATGTGGAACGACGTCGCGGCGGGGAAGAGCTCTGACAAGGTCGGGGATGGATGGATCCGGCCTCAGGGCGCCGGATCTGGCCAGAGTTGGACAAGGATGGAGGCGCGCGGAGCTCGGGCACCGATGGCAGAGAGAGAGAGGTTAGAGAGATAAGAGGAAGAGAGACATGTGCGAAAAGGAGCAGGACGGGGGCGCTGCTCACCTAAGGCGGTGGCGGCGCTCGCCGGCGACGACGAGGGCCGGTGGCCGGAGGCGATGGGGTCACGGGCGTGAGGCCAGTCGGGAGCTCCTCTCCGTGGAGCTCGGTTGAGGGCGGTGGCATGGTGCGGGCGCCTCAGGCCAAAATCGTCTCGGTGCGGGCCGCGGGCTGGCTTCGGCGGGCCCGGGCGGCGCGCGGTGGAGGTAGGGCGACGTGGCGTGTGGGCGTTGGCTTCGCGCGACTCCGGGTGGCCGGCTCGGCCAGTGGCTGGCTGCCATGTGGCACGGGTGAGGTGGATGGCGCCGGAATGCGAGGAGAACGGGGAAGGAGGCGGCAGCTGGTGATTGGGGAGGCGTGGAAATCAAGAAGGGAGGTTAGGGGTGACAAAAATGGCAAGGGGGGCTGCTATTTATAGAAAGAGGGGTTAGGGTTGGGGGTTTGAGGTTGTTTCGGAGCCCTCCGATCACGATCCGACGGATCCGATCATGAGGGGGGTTAGGCAGCCCTAGTGGGCTGTGAAGAGGAGGTTGGGCTGAGATGAGAGGGAAGGAGTGCAGCCCGGCAACTGTTTCCAGAGACCGAAAACGTCCGACGGTTCAACCGACTATACTGCCACTATAGTCATCCGTTGGGGCATTAAACGAACTCCAAATGCGATGAAATTTGGCAGGCGGCCTAGTGACAACATAACAAAACCGCATGCCAACTTTCAACTCATTCCGAGAACATTTTCTGACCACTTATAAAATACTATTTCGGACGTGCCGCGGGCACGTGCGAGTGTGGATGGGCTCAGAACGGACAACGGAAAGAACTGGGAGACCCTGACGGATGCAAGTTTGAAAACATGATGATGTAATGCACATGATGGCATGGCAAGATGCAACACGTAAGAAAACACAAGGCAACAACAACGAATAACTAGAAGACACCTGGCGCATCGGTCTCGGGGCGTCACAACACTCCACCTCTATAAGAGGATCTTGTCCCGAGATCTAGGATGGCACCGGAGAGAAGCAGAAAAGGAAGAGGAGAGGTAAACTAAGTTGCTTCTTGGACAAACGAGTGAAACCCCGAACCTTGATAGGTTGAACAAATTGAAAGAAAGAATACAGCAAAGATGAACAAAGTTGAAAACACTCCGTTAGAAAAGAGGAACAAGGAACATTACTAGAACCTTGGAGGTTGCAAAACTATGAATGCCGAGCACAATGGAGAAGAAGGAATTGAAACCACTCTGGTTAAAACGAGATGTACAAGGAACGATAATGATCTATTACAACAACACTCCGGTTGGAAATGGAAGGCATAGAATATGAACTTTGCCAAATGAAAGCCCTTGGATGAGACTCTGGTTCGAAGAGGAATGATAGACACAACACTCCAGTTAAAAAAAGATAGAGATGGAATAAGAATGATATAATTTGGACAGCACTTCGACTGTAAATTGAAGGAATTGAACATGAACTTGACAAGATGAGTGGATACTTGATGAAATCAACAACACACTGCCTCCGGCACTATTGAAAGAATGGCACAATGGGTAAGAAAGATTTCAGACATCACTCCGGTTGAGAAGGGAGGCAAAACTTGACAGAATGGGAAGAACTTGAAAAGAGGGCACACACTCCGATTGAATGGATAAGCACGAAAAGAACACGGTCCTCACAAATCGAGATGATGAGTGAAGAGAGCAACATCACAATGCCTCCGAAACAAGAATATAAGATAGATCATTGAAATAACAGAATGGAGAAGAAAATGCCAGCTTCTGCCACAATTGAGCTTGGAAAGCACTCTTCCAAGAAGGTTATAATAGAGTTGTTGGAAAACGAACAACGAAAAGAATAAGCTTGTGGTGAGCTTATGGAAAACATCTCAAAACTGAGGTGAAATTCTGCCACTAACGGAATCAATTGCTTGCTTGAGAGCAACAAAGAGATGAAAACTTCTTTCATCGCAAGAATAGGAGGAACCTTGGATTATTGATAAGCACCACAATAGCAACATTCCTTAGGGAAGGCTTCAGGTGAAATATAACCCAAGATAACTCCAATGAAGAGATTGATGGATTTAAAATACCTCATTCTTGACAACATGTGAATCGCGAAACAAGAATGGAAATTGTCAAGAATGATATAGCACCACCTCAAAAGATAAGGTAGAAAGAATTGCACTTTGGAATGCACGATGAAGAATACTTGAACTCCTCAAAACAAACATGTGTTGAGCACCATGTTTAATTTTGAGTAAAGCTTGGCAGATCATAACTTTGAGAGAAAATCTTGAATAACAATTGAAGAATGAAAAGAATCCTTGACGAACCACCATCTAGAACCTCCATGAAGAACTCCGATAAGATAAAAAGATGGTCGCAAAGAAAGGAAGCTTGAAAAGAATAAAATGAAGCCTTGCAATGATTTAGATGGAGCTTCGCGATGAGATATAGCGGAAAAAACTTGGAACTCCGGAAAATAAGAGACGAAGCATCTCGAATCGAGAAATGTGACATGATGAAGAACTCTGGAAAGAAGGAACTAGATCACTTGGATGAAAGAATAATAAGAATTACGTTATGCGTATCCTTCACCAATTTAAATTGAAGACAAGCAACGGATTTGGCATACTACTTATTCTCGTAGAAAGGATTAAGACAGATATAGCATAGACTTGAGAAAAGTCTTCAACGATCCACCGGTAGGATTGAAACAATGAGTGAATTGATACGATAACAACGGAAGAGGAATGTTGACAAACCGCCATAAGGATTGAAAATGAATGAAGAAAAAAATAAAGAAACACCGGGAAGAAGTAGAAACGAATGAAAATACTTGAGGGAATTGATACAAGAGAACGAAGAGATCATGAGCTGATTAGAGAATACTTGAACGATGCACCAGTAAGATTTGGAGAACGAGAGATGAAAGCTAGAATGAATAATTCTGAGATGATGGGCTCCGCAGAATCAAACTGAAAAGACTCCTGAATTGCTCCAGATGGGTGAGAAGAATACTCACAATCGAAAACAGTTATGAGAGGATGGCATCAAGCTTGAACTATGAATCTTTAAGAGAACGGGCAAGGATTTAAGAGGAACTCTTCTTCGGTCTTCAAATGCTGAGAATGACAACGAGAAACACCACCATGAATTGTTGAGATACTCCAGAATGAAAAACAAAGAGGTTGAGCCGACAATGAAAAATAATTTGAAATCGATCTTGGAGAAAGACATTTGACTGATGATAATTCATTCTTACGCCAAACTTTGAAATGAATTTGAGAATAGCTCTGGGAAAATTAGAAGAGTCAGGTCAGATCCTGGAAAAGACCCGTGGGTTAGGGCCCACTAAAAGGTACACCATTGAAAAATTTAAAGAGAGATTGCGCCGGTTGAATTAAATGGCTTTAATGAGATAATAATCTCCAAATAGCTTGAACGGATTAAGAATGGAAATGCGAATCTACGAAGATATCTTCAGTACTCCAGAACAAATGAATGGCGAGAAGTGGATGATTAAGAGGTGCACCGGTATGATAAAACATTGTGAAATGAGGAAAAAGGGATATGATCAACACCGAAAGCTTGAATTGAATCCACCAGAAAAGAAAAGCTAATGAAGAATGATCAACTTGAAGCTCCATTAGTATCTTCCTGAGAATCACCGGATAAGAACATTGACGGAAAAGAATGGAGAGACTTCCCATCAATAAAATGATACTTGAATAAGAAATCTGAGTCCTTGAAGAAAAAGGGTGGGAGGGCGGGAAAAACAAAGGCAACTTGGGACGGATGAAACAAACACTGTTGAGAAAACTTAGAGTTGATCTTGCGGATGTTGAAAATGACCGGATCCACTTGAAGAGGAGCACGTCGGTTGGGAAAGAATTGGCATGACCAATCGGCATGAATAAAAGGATACTCGATTAGCGACTACAGACTCCGTGAAAAAAGGGCGGGTGTTTTGGAAAGAAAATGAATGGGGATGGTGAAACGACACCGTAGGGAAGATGAGAGTTGATCTACCAGGATGAAGTGGATGGAATAACTTGAAGACGAAAGCACCGGTTGAAAAGGATTGACAAGAGAATCTCGATGATCAAGAAGGATCAGCATTCACATAGAAGTATGAGAACACCACTTAGGAAAAATGTATGGAATCACACTTGACATTGACGCAATTCGAATACCACAAACCAAAACAAAACAAAGGATTGTCTTGCAAAATAAGCCGGAACAAACATATGATAGAGATTTCGTCCAAAATTTTCGTGGTGGGGCCCACACGGGCTCGATCGTACATCGCCATCATGTACAATGCAGTGCACATGACATACGAAGAATCCCCGAGTTGGCATAGCCAAGGACTCTTTAAGACACAGCGAGACCACTATAAAACCAACCGTGGATAGGTGGACCACTAGATGTCGAACCCCAATCTCATAGCATGCATCCGTCGGAAAGATATCCTAGGTAACTCCTTGAATTCCCACCTATTAACTCCTGAAACTTTTTGGTTACGGAATCTAGTGTTGGGGATACAGGGGAAGCAATATATCTCACCCAAACTAAACAATCCCTACATCCAGCTGTATCCATCCATCAACACATAACCAAGAAAACTCCGAAAATCATGTACCTCAACCTTCAAAAAGCATTTGTTATACGAGTTATGGCAATACTCCCGAACTCCCGCCCCAGTACTGGGTGGCATCGAGGTTATCTCACCAACAATTGCATAAAAGAGATTTTCGATGTCGGCGAACTCAGGTGTTCCAAAACTGCAATGATAAAATTGTGACAAAAACACCTCGGAGCTCAACTCCCCAGGACAATGCCACAACCCCTAAATGTCAGGAGGCACCAAAAACAATGTTCTCGTCACAAGATATCGAAACGATCCCAAGATACCCGCGTGAACCTAAATTTTTTAAGTGAAATTTGAGGAGAGGAAAGTCAAAACATCTACCTCAGGAGGCCTCACCAGAGCGACGAAGGGACTGAGGAGTAAAAATAATCCTACTCTCCAATATATATAATCCTAAGAATCAAAACATTTTTGTTCTAGACTCAACAACGTCAGCGATTCGATCAAGAAGGGGGCTCCTAAGTCGGGGATGGATCTGATTACCAACTTGTAACACCCATGATGCGGCTATATCTCCCACGTGTCGAGGCACGACTTAGAGGCATAACCACATTGTGGTTTTGTTGCAAGAGGGGTAATCTTCACACAATCCCATGTACTGAATAAGAAAGGCATAAAGAGTTGGCTTACAATCGCCACTTCACACAAATAACAAGTTAAACATACATCATCCAGAGTACAATCAAGGTCCGACTACGGAACCAAAATAAAGAAGACAACCCCAAATGTTAGATCCCCGATCGTCCCAACTGGGCACCATTACTAATCATTAGGAAAAGACACGTAGTAACGGCCAAGGTACTCGTCAAACTCCCACTTGAGTTCGGTAGCATCACCTGCACAGGTGTCATCGGCACCTCCAACTATTTGGAAGTATCCGTGATCATGAGGACTCAGCAATCTCGCACCCATGAGATCAAGACTATTTAAGCTTATGGGTAGGATAAGGTAATGAGGTGGAGCTGTAGCAAGCGATAAGCAAATATGGTGGGTAACATACGCAAATAAGAGTAATATGAGAAGCTACACAACGGTCGTGAAGCTAGAAGTGATCAAGAAGTGATCCTGAAACTACTTACGTACAAACATAACCCAAACCGTGTTCACTTCTCGGACACCGCAGAAAGGAGACCATCACGGCTACACACGTGGTTGATGCATTTTAATTAAGTCAAGTGTCAAGTTCTCTACATCCGGATATTAACAAATTCCCATCTGCCACATAACCACGGGCACGGCTCTCGAAAGCTTATACCCTGCAGGGGTGTCCCAACTTAGCCCATCACAAGCACTCATGGTCAAAGAAGGATATTCCTTCTCCCGAAAAGACCCGATCGGTCTCGGAATCCGGGTTACAAGACAATTCGACAATGGTAAAACAAGACCACCGAAGCCGCCCGAATGTGCCGACAAATCCCGATAGGAGATGCACATATCTCGTTCTCAGGGCACACCGGATGAGCAATCGATACAACTAAAACCAACCCTCAAGTTTCCCTGAGGTGGTGCTGCAAAGGGCTCTAGTTTGGACCAAAACTCAGAGGAGCACTGGCTCGTGGGGGGGGGGTTAAAATAAAGATGGCCCTCGGGAGCGTGACTCCCAAGGGAACAAGGTATAGGTGGCAAATGTTAAAACCAAGGTTGGGCCTTGCTGGAGGAGTTTTATTCAAAGCAAACTTTCAAGGGGGTCCCATAATCCCAACCGCATTAGGAACACAAAAATCAAGGAACATAACACCGGTATGACGGAAACTAGGGCGGCAACAGTAGAACAAAACACCAGGCAAAAGGCCGAGCCTTCCACCCTTTACCAAGTATATAGATGCATTAATTAAATAAGAGATAATGTGATATCCCAACATAACCATGTTCCAACATGGAACAAACTTCAACTTCACCTGAAACTAACAACGCCATAAGAGGGGCTGAACAAAAGCGGTAACTTAGCCAAACAATGGTTTGCTAGGAATGTGGGTTAGAGGCTTGACATGGCAATATGGGAGGCATGCTATAATAAGTGGTAGGTAGCGCGACATGGTGATGGAGCGAACAACTAGCAAGCAAAGATAGAAGTGATATCGATGGTATGGTCATCTTGCGTGCAATGCCTCAAGGAAGAAGAACGAGTCCATGAAGAAGACGAACGGACGTAGTCGAACGGATCCTCACAAACGCGATGTTACTGGACTAACAAGAATAAGCAACACCAGAAAGGAGCAAACAACGTGGTAAACCAACAAGCATAAACATGACATGATGCACAATCAAGTATGTTGCATGTCTGGTTTAATGAGGCATGGTGTGGCAAAGTGCACAAACAACACTACAAGTTAAGCGGAGCTCAAAACGCAATGAGTTGCATATTGACGAAACACCACATGACTTATTTAGTTCTCTCTCGGTTATGTACCCAACAATATTAAATGTTTTTAAACATGGCAAGAGGTGAAGCACAACAAAACTACATATCTAGGCAAGTTTAAATGAGGCCGGAACAACAAACAACAATTCCGGAAAATCCTCATATGCAAATTTTAAACCATATTTTAGAGTTGTTAAACATTCAAGATGAGTGCACCATGTTAAACTAGGCATTTTTCTACCCCATTTACATATAAAGTTTATTTAAAACCATGCTACAGTTATTAGTTATGAAATAAATCATTTTAACATGGCATATGAGCATATTTACACAAACAACATTTTAAACATTTTCAACATGGGTGAAAGTTGCAAATTATGAAGCTAGATGAAATTCTAAGCAAGTTACATATATAAATTATTTACATGTGATGCACGGTTTGTGAGATATTAAATGCATGATGTCCAAGGGTTTTTATGCAAATCTGTAATACTACGAATAAAGCTAAATTCGTAGGAACGGGAAAAAACAAGAATGGGCCGAAACTGTTGGGTGTAGGATACAATATGGCGCCCTAGGCAATGGATAAGGGAGCGGGCGCTGCTCACCTTGCGGGCTTGGCCCGGTTGGTGGAGGCGGGCCGAAGCAGGCCGACTTGGATCTGGGTCGTGGCCCACGCGGGCGCTGGCGTGGAGCTGGGCCTCGCATGGCCTAGCTGGCCCACGCGCGGAGGTGAACAGGGCTGGGGGTCGCCTCCTCCTCTGCTCGATGCAAAGGCAGGAACAGATGCGGCGGCGGCTGCCGGCGATATGGAATGACAGCGCGGCGGGGAGGAGCTCCGGCAAGGTCGGGGATGGATGGATCCGGCCTCGGGGCGCTGGATCGGGCCGGAGTTGGACAAGGACGACGACGTGTGGAGCTCGGGCACCCGTGGTAGAGAGAGAGAGAAAGAGGTTAGAGAGATAAGAGGAAGGGAGACATGTGCAAAAAGGAGCAGGACAGGGGCGCTGCTCACCTGAGGCGGTGGCGGCGCTCGAAGGCGACGACGAGGGCCGGTGGCCGGAGGTGGCGGGGTCGCGGGCATGAGGCCAGTCGGGAGCTCCTCTCCCTAGAGCTTGGTTGAGGGCGACGGCGCGGTGCGGGCGCCTCAGGCCCAGATCGGCCCGGGGCGGGCCACGGGCGGGCTTCGGCGGGCCCGGGCGGCGCACGGTGGAGGTAGGGCGACGTGGCGCG
>NC_041386.1:288091876-288124501 GCF_002162155.2 Triticum dicoccoides
GTTAGAGGTTGTTTCGGAGCCCTCCGACCATGATCCGACGGATCCGATCGCGAGGGGGGTTAGGCAGGCCTAGTGGACTGTGAAGAGGAGGTTGGGCTGAGATGAGAGGGAAGGAGTGCAGCCCGACAACTGTCTTGGGAGACCGAAAACGTCCGACGGTTTGACCGACTATATTGGCACTATAGTTGTCCGTTGGGGTATCAAATGAACTCCGAATGTGATGAAATTTGGCTGGCGACCTACTGACAATATAACAACACTGCATGCCAAATATCAACCCATTTCGAGAACATTTTCCTGCCACTTATAAAATACTATTTCGGACGTGCCGCGGGTGCGTGCGAGTGTGGATGGGCTCAGAACGGACAACGGAAAGAACTGGGAGACCCAGACGGATGCAAGTTTGAAAACATGATGATGCAATGCACATGATGACATGGCAAGATGCAACACGCCAGAAAAGACAAGGCGACAACAACAAATAACTGGAAGACACCTGGCGTATCGGTCTCGGGGTGTCACATAATGCATAATTGAACACACTTTACCTTGAGTTGCTATAATTTGATCCGACAAATTCATGTGCTAAGGACTTCCTTGTAGACTATGTTCTTCGTGGTCATTAATAATGGCTCAAATCTTTTTCGCTTATTTGAATTCTTGATTTGTTCCTTGCCCTTTCCCTTACCCTTGCCGTTGTCCTTGACGGTGAGAATCTTAATGTTCCTCTTCACGGTGGCTCTAGACAATGCGACGTAGAGCTGACCGTGAGAGAATATCGGGTCTGGTAGGTACACCCCGACAATTGGAATGGTCTACCATTGCGCCTTGTTGATTGTCATGGCAAAACTGAGCCTTATAGGGAAAAACTTCCTCTTGAACTTGAAAGGGAATATATCGTCATGAAATGGGCAGAGAGGTATCCGAGGAAGGAACACCCTCCTACCAGCATGTTGCCCTAGCATGATTTTTGCGTCGATGGCATTCCTCTGGAAACCCGAGACCACAAGCCTTGTGCCGTTACACAACCCATTAGCTGGATCAATGTTGCTCAACAATATAATGGGGCAATTTATCTTCCGTTTGAGCGCATGCGGAGGCAGCCAGTTGGGAGTCAGGTTGTTCAGTAACTCGGGGGCATAGTAGCCGTGTGGATCATCCTCTGCAATATCAAAATTGTGGTAGATCTTCTCTTCGCCCTGGAAGCGCTCTATCATGCGCATGTTTATCTTATCAACATTGTCGTTCTTGGTGGAGAGGATCACTCGAGATGTCATGTAATTTGGATCAGCCATGTTGTCGTCTAGATCAGGAAATACATGGTCGATTAGCTTCTCTAGGTCAACGCCATCTTCTATTGGCTGCACACAAATATCTTCGGGGAGCCTTATGTTGCCTTCCTCGGTGCCGTTGCCTACCCTTAGCAAGTAATCTGTGAACCACGGGCTGTTATGCGCCCTCATGTTGGTGATGAGCCTTAGTTGGCGCATGCCCTTCCATAGGTACGAACTCCGCAAGGTCGCATCGATTATCTGACCCCTTCCTGACAACCGGAAGCACCCGCCTGAAGTCCCCACCGAATATGGCAGTCTTTCCCCTGAATGGTCGGTCCCGTCGTCCCATGATGTCCCGCATGCTATTATCCAGTGCCTCAACTGCTTGCCGCTTTGTCATGGTGGCCTCATCCCATAGGATGAGTGAAGCCATGTGCAGGAGCTTGGCCGTTCCACTTTGCTTGGTGAAGCTGCACGACCCACCATCTTCAATGCTGAGTGGGATCTTGAACCTCGAGTGGGTTGTCCTTCCTCCAGGCATGATGGAAGCCGCAACGCCTGATGTCGCCGTAGCCACCGCGATCTTGCCCTCGCCTCGAACCTTTGCGAGCAGTGCCTTGTATAGGAAGGTCTTCCCAGTGCCTCCCGGGCCATCGACAAAGAATACACCCCCATTACCAGCATCGACTGCTGCCAGTATCTCGTCGTATGCAAGCTTCTGCTCAGGGTTTAGCGAGGACGCTAACGCAACGTTGTTCGCGACAACCACGATGGAGGATTCCTTGGTGACTTCTCTGGCCTCGCCTCCAGTAGTGTCATAGGTCTCGTCGATGTTCGGAAGAGGGAACAACACTATGTCTTTGCCCATGGACTATAGCATGTCCCTGATGTCAAGCAACACCATCTGCTCCACTGCCTTTGAGCGCGTGTGTGATCGGCTGTAGTCATCAGACATCACCTCTAGGTGCCTATCCCATAGACCGCGCATGTCACCTAGCTCGCAGAATACCAAGATTGTTGCAAAGAGCCTCTGAGTGAGGCTGGCATCGCAAACTGTGTTGACTCTGTAAGACACTCGTCGAGCATGTTGTCGGCCTTGATGAGGCCCAATCTCTCGGCAGCCTCACGGAAGCTATCACAGAGCACACCATCCACGGTCCGCAGGTCCTCAAAGGATGTCTTGTATGGTACATGGTTGAGCAACACTCGCAGAAAGTACCGCCCCCCTCGGCTGGATGGGCTGACACGATTCGACCTACTTTGTGCTGCTTTTCTCTTGGCCTCCAGTACTTCTGTCTCTGCCATGTGAAACTTCTCGGGAAGTCCTTGTATAGGATATCCCGAGCCCACACATGCTGCTGATTAGCCAGGAAATACTCCGTCAGCATTGATTTAGATGCATTATCACGGGCGGCGACATCGGTCAGGTCCTCTCCTACTTTGAATGTGACACTATTCATATTAGGGAGATGAAGCGGCAACTATAGGACCGAGGGTGAACTCTCAGAAAGGTTGAAGCCGAATATCCTTCACATCACCTCTGGTGGAGTAACCCATCTCGCATCAACGTACCTTTTAATCTCGTCTACAACCTCGTTGCTGTCGGGATGGTCAATGTTGAATGAAGCTCGATCGTGACCCTTCCATACGTATTTGTAAAGGTACTTGACGGCCTTGGTGCTAGAGCACACCTCGACATTTATTTGGCAATTGAACATCCGCAATAGATAAGGGTTGTAAGGCACGACCCATCTGTTATCCAGCATTTGACAACGGACCTTAGCCTGACGACCATCGTCCCATCATCGATAAACCGGGTACGAATCCTTCCCGTGTAAGGTGTTCTAGTTGAACGTCTGTGGGTACTTGATCTTGCACTTCAAGTCTTGCATGCACACATTTTTGGGATTAAGATTGCCACATGGGCCATGAATCATATGCTTCACGACCATGGCATAGAGCTCTGGATACTTATGCTTGTCTGAGAGCTCTGCAGATATGATGCGGTCATACTGCTCTGGCACGACAAGTTTATAATTTGAATTTATGATCAACAGGGAGTGTGCATGGGGGAGGCTCCTCTTTTGGAACTCGACGACATACACATGCGCTACCACAACACCAAGGATGTTCTTTTTGAACAACATCTCTTTCATGGTATACAGCTTGGCCCTGAACAAGCGTGTGACAAGATCTGGTCGGTCCTGGGGTGTTTGGCCAGGAAGCAGCTCATTCAGTATCTCCTCCCAGCCAGAATTGCATATCATAGTCAAAAACATGTCAGGCTTCCCATATGTCTGCACCAGTGCCATGGCATCCATATGCCTCCGCTTCATGTCTCGGTTGCTTCCTTGATGCGTCCCTGGCAGCAAGATCCTCTTCCCAACAACGCTTGCCCACATCTCCCCAACCGTGATGCTATCCACAAGGCCTTGGTATAGATTGGCACGTATCTCCGTCTAGTGGTCCCTGATACACTCTAGCCTACATCCCTCAATCTTGATGAACATGTCGACACCCCACCACTAAAACAGGCGTGCTCCATGCAGTATGGGGTTGAATATAAAAGGGAGCATGTGTAGCCGGTAACAGTAGTAGTCCCTGACAGAGACAAACAACTGGCTGTTCCCCTCTATGGAAAGACATGAAAGAAGAAGGTTAGGTACCATATGGAAGGATAGAGAATTTCTTCTAGCATATAAGCATACCAACTAGGCGCACCTGAATCGTTATCACGGTTTCCTCTTGCTTGTTGTGCAACCTCCCAAGGGACATTGTGCTTAAGGATATTTGGATGCCAACCAATCTCCCCCCTTGGGAAAAAGAGGGGATACGAGAGCGGGTCATAACAACCATCTTTTGCATGTATACTATACTTCTCGTTGTTGTCCCCATAGAGTGTAATGCTGTGGTTGAACCTGTTTGCTAGATCACTTCCCTCGACCCAAATTGCAGCAACGTCGGATGACACGGGCCTGTTATATCTTTGTTGGTCTAACTTCTGGTCAATGTTGAGGTCTATCCGGTACTCCTCAAGGTTTTCCTTGAGGGCACCCAAACTCCTAAACTGTTGGGAGTAGGGGTTCTCCGTGAGGACGTCCACTAACTTGCTGACAACGTGCTGGTACAATTGCTTGGTGGCCTCCTTATGATGGCTTAAGCTGGGATCGTCGTCGTACAAGTACAACTGCAGATGTTCAGGGTGAGATCTTGGACCGAATGAGTGCACCTTGTGGTACATAATGCCATGTGCCCAAAACGTGTACACCCTGGACTTCATGTTTGTGTAGTTGTTGTCTAGGCTAACATCAAGGATAGTGAAGGTGAAGTGCCCGTTGAAGAACCGAATGCTCTTCCGGAAATGTCGAGAGTCTGCATCCGCGCTAGACCATAACCTCATCGGCTCTGGGATAGGCTCGGGTTCATCTAGCTCAATCTCCCCGTTCCAACAGCAGAAGCCGTTAGTCTCATACTGGAACTTCTTGGCCTTGCAATGGTCCCAGTTCACTGCATGCTTCAGGATGTTTGAGTAGACATAGTCAAAAGGATCTAGGTCTATAGATCCTGTGTTGGAGGAGTCTATGGGCTCATCGAGGTCCATGCTATCAGTGTCAGATGCTGCAAACATTGTGGAGATATAACAAGTCATGATAGGATGCACAACATAAACCAATATTATAGAGGGACGAGCAGCGAAAGGCGCCTTGGAGTACCTTAACTAGCAAATAGGTAGTACTCGTCATCCATGAGGTCACCGGACAGTGCATTCTCGTCCATGATGCTGCTAAGGAAGGCCTCCATGTCAGCTGTAACATTGTTGAGCTGGTAAGTAATGGTTTTTATTGTGAGTGCACACCAGGAGGGGAGTAAATATGAGAGGGTTACCATTGGTCCCGATTGTGTACGACGGCATCCTTGATGAAGGGGAGGAAGCCAGTGAAGCAACTCCTGTGGGCGGTGCTTCTGAGCTTGTTGCTGCTCTGTTCACATCGAAGGTACTTACATCTGGGCCTGGAGTCCTCCGCTTTTTTAAAGCTTGCATTATGACGATCTAGCAACACTGACTTCTCACCTTCTGGTATGCTTTTCCCGCGCGCTCTTCATTTTAAGGCACACCCTTGAATGTTCTTTGCTCTCATACTTTGTTTGTGAGCTCGCTCCCAAGCCCTATGCTGTGCTCTGCTCTCCTGCCTCTGCTCATGGGCTTGATTCTGTTGGTCGTCTATTTGGTAATCATTGATTTGCTTCTAGCAATTTATGAGTCCACTGGGGGCATCATTATCATCCAGGGTATGGCTAAGGTACTCGCTTGCATCGTTGTGGAGCCGTTAAATACTGGTTCAATTCACATGGACACAACAAGTAGAGTAAAGATGGGAGGATTACCGTCTGATTCGAAGTTGTTCCCAACCTTACATGCAAACCGGGTGAAGGAGCTGAAGCTTCAGATTCTCTGAATGCTAACGCATGAGTGCTCGACATCAGGTTGGGTGTAGCTAAGGTAGCTGCATCAGGGCACGGCATTGCGGTGGATTCAGCGCAAGGGGTGTTGCGCCTAGCCTCGAGTCTCTTCTTGTGATGAGCTAGCATGTTTAGCTTCTCCTTGGGTGGTATGTTTTGTAGACGTGTTCTTCGACGTGCATTTTTCTCTTGCTTGTCATGGACTGACATATTTTGGTAGGATGCCCTTCTAAGGGTGTTATTCTGTTGCTTCTCCTCTGGTGTCATTCGTTGCCTGGCTTCTCTTTGACGGGAAGTCCTCTCCTCCTCTAATTTTTTTCCTAGCTTCTCTGCGACGTGCATTGATTTTCTCCTTCTGTTCAGGTGTTAATCTATTTCGCCGTGCTATATATTGGTCTCGCCTTTTCTGTTTTCTGTCTGATTTAATGATATCATTTGAAGCAATGTCTTCGGCGACAGTTTCTTCAGCGTCGAGTCCAAGTGCTATATCTAAACCAATATTATGATCAATGCTACTTTCTGTTCCTCAAAATGATGCATGGTGATCATAGTAAGTGCCTTCACAAGAATGATTTCCTGAAGAACCATTTTGTATTAACAAATGTACAAATGCAAACTGAAAAAAGTCTTGTGTAAGGTCGATATCGATTGATGTTTCCACATGCGGCGCTGGCTAAAAGCCCGTGAGATTGCCGGCTATAGGAATCATCATTGGAAGTTGCGTGGGCACATTGTCATCATCATCGGAAGATGAAACACTGTAGTTAGTAGTGCCTGTTTGTTTGCGTATGAAAAAACTAGATGGTGGTCGGTGTGTATTGGTGGGTTGTGATCTGGGTGTCCTCTCATATTCGACAACTGACAAGATTAATGTAAGTTAAGTTATGGAGCTGATTGAATACCTTATGTGCAGACATGTGATCGGCATACACATACCTTTTTTTCCCTTTATGATAGTGATGCCCTCTTTCATGTGACATCTTTCTGTCCTATAGAAGCTTAAATAAACTTGCAGTCTTTTTGCATTAAAAATGATATGAATTGAATTACAAAAATGATATGACATACTATAGGACTATAGCAATATCCTTTACGGAACATGGCAATATTCTTTACGGATCAGGGTCTCCAATATGAACTTAACTGTGGCAACTGAACAGGTGTCAATCTCACAAGACAAGGTGGCATAACCCCTTAGATTTTGTAACTTTGGGGAATAAGTTCTATGTTGAAATGTTGTGCAGAGTGTATTACATTTGCTGTCATTCATTTGCATGGAGTATAGTTGCTGAAAAGACACATTTGAGATGCCATCTGGCACCCGTCCACATGTATAAATTCCTAGAACTTGATTAGTCTAATGAAGCAGGTTCAATGTAGTTGGAGTAAAAGTTAGAGATGCAATCTGAGTACTAACATTATGAACTTCTGAACAAGAGTGTAGTATAACTACTTTGTTTGCTGAAACAGGTTAGGATGGTAAACCTAGGGCGTGATGGGCACCATGAAACATAACAAAGGTGAATATCCGTCCTTTGCTGTCAGAGAGGAAGAAGAGGGTACGCGGGCTCAGGAGATGACGCAGCAGCAGCCGTCGAGCGGAGGTTGTGGTTTGGATGCCCTGGTTGTGGTTTGGACGCCCTAGTTGTGGTTCGGCATGCGAGGCGATCAACAGAGGCTATAGCTCTCACAATTCACGTGCGAACAATGTGGCCGGATGGCGATTGAAGCAGCATTTCTGTTTTGGCGGCATGCGTTCGCGTCTGGATGGAGCTCGTACACCAAGAATAACTGGCGTCTCGATGGAGCTCGTACGCCAAGAAGAACTAGCATTCGTTGGCGGGTTAAATAAGTTTGATTCTTGGTCAATGGACCTCGTCCTCGTTTATTGGTTGCGAAGCTGTTTTTTTATTGACTGGGCGTGAGCATGGGGTTTGGTCAATGGATTTAATTGTTGGTCCATGGACCTCTGTTCGTGTGTGGAACTATGTTTTTGGATGTGGATCTCGTATGTGGGTTGAGTTGGTGATTTTTGGGCTGCTGCGTGCGTGGGGACCTCGGGCGATGGTTTTGTTCGAAGGGAGGGTGATAGAGGCAAAGGTGTCTCGATGTTTCGATGAGATAGATATCATTTTCTGTGGGAGTCGACTTTGATGATCCGACTACGAACGTGCGAAGACGTCGCGCCTTAGCAATCGCTAAATCAACTTCCGAGGGTTATTGACCACGCCGGAGCACGATCAACCTGACCACGAAGGTCTATTTCCTGCGAGCAAATGAAGAACAAGCAGGAAACTGAGATTACAATCTGGATATTGCGAATAAAAGAGGAAAGTTTTATTAATGAAGGTGGGGTTCTGTGACGTCTTGGTCTGGTCGTTGGACACAAACGAAGTATGCGAAGTTGCAGCTATGGAGAACTTTTAATCTAAACAAAACCCAAAGTCTAAACGACGCCCTAAGGGCTGTATATATGGAGGAGGAGGGGGGGGGTTCATGGCCCTTGGAGGAGGGGTCCGAAACCAACCCTAACTCTTGTTTCCCCACACATACAGACTCTAAAAATAGCCTATACTTAAGTATTTCGAAAATACATGGGCCTGGACCAATAATAAGGTGACGCAGCACCTAGAATAGCCTCTAGACGAAATTTATGAAGTGTCATCTTGTATATTTCGTCGAAGGCTTCATGCACTCCTTATGGTGGCTTCAAAGTCCTGAAATCATCACTTGTAACTCCGTTCTTGATCCCCTTGCGCATGCCATCATCTCCATGCTTGAACTTGCTCCAAGGTTCATCTTTCTCGTCCAAGCCAGGCTCTTCATTTGTAAGCAAAACAAATGTATCCAATTTAGGCAGCATCATATTCTCATGAACATTAGAATCGTTACCAAGAAACGAAAGTACCTGATAATTCAATTGCCATGCGCGAGCTCTAGTAATTGGTCCAGTATGTATAGCAGCAAGGGCTGTGGGTGTAACAATGGTATTGATGTCCTCCTCATCCTCCCCTTCTTGAAATGAAGTCGTCCTCGACGAAAGTTCATCCTCCTCACCCAAATAAGGCTTCAAACCTGCAATGTTAAAAGTGGGACTAACCCCAAAATCTGCAAGCAGCTCAAGTTTATATGCATTATCATTTATTTTCTCTAACACCTTAAAAGGACCATCATCACGTGGCATTAGCTTTGATTTGCACAAATTAGGAAATCTATCCTTACGCAAATGTAACCAAACAAGATCTCCAGGTGCAAGCACAACATGTTCTCTACCCTTATCTCCAGCAAGTTTATATTTAGCATTCATACGCTCAATTTTTTCCTTAGTTAACTCATGCATTTTTAAAATCAATTCAACATGTTCTTTTGCATCAAAATTAACCTTCTCGGAAGATGGAAGAGGCAACAAATCAATAGGTGCACGAGGTAGGAAACCATACACAATTTCAAAAGGGCACATCTTAGTAGTAGAATGCAATGAACGATTATAAGCAAATTCAATATGAGGCAAGCATTCTTCCCACATTTTCTTATTATTCTTCAAAGCAGCCCTAAGCATAGTAGACAATGTTCTATTGACTACTTCAGTTTGTCCATCAGTTTGGGGGTGACAAGTAGTACTAAAAAGCAGTTTAGTCCCCAACTTAGCCCATAAACATCTCCAAAAGTGGCTAAGAAATTTAGTATCACGATCTAAAACAATAGTATTTGGCACACCATGCAAGCGAATAATTTCACGAAAGAACAAATCAGCAACATTAACAGCATCATCGCTTTTATGACATGGTATAAAGTGTGCCATTTTCGAGAACCTATCCACGACAACAAATATGCCATCCCTCCCCTTCTTTATTCGAGGTAAACCTAAAACAAAGTCCATAGATATATCCTCCCAAGGAACACTAGGTACAGGCAAAGGCATATATAAACCATCAGGATTAAGTCGTGACTTTGCTTTTTGACATGTAGCGCAGCGAGCAACAAAACGCTCAACATCCCGTCTCATCTTTGGCCAAAAGAAATGTGTAGCAAGTATATCCTCCATCTTCTTGATGCCAAAGTGTCCCATTAATCCTCCTCCATGCGCCTCCTGTCGTGGTTCTAAGTATGACAGTAGAATGGGGGGTAGGAATGTAGAGGCAAGATCCTAGCTATGGAGGAGTTGTACACGTGAGTTTTACGAGTTCAGGCCCTTCTCAGAGGAAGTAACATCCCTATGTCTCAGATCCCGGAGGCGGTCGACTGGATTATGCGCGTATGTGTTACAGGGGTGCGAACCCTTGTCCCGGAGGAGGGGGTGGCTTATATAGAGTGCGCCAGGACCCCAGCCAACCCACGTTACAAAGGGTTCAACATACATTAAGGCAGGGCATTACTGGTAACGCTAGTAATAAAGAGATATGAATGATCTTTAAGGTTACAGAGTGAATGACCGACCGTTGCCATTCTGAGTGATGCTAGGCCCTCGTCGAGTGTCTTCAAGACTGTCAAGTGGAACATAGCTTTATGGTCGAGTGGACGATGATTTTTCTTCGACTGCTTATGGTTCTTTTAGAGGTGTCCTTGGGGAGGGTATCTTGGACAGATCCATGACCCTACCCTAGGCACATAGCTTCATCATTAGCCCCCGAATGGATCAGGGTTTGAGTGAGGAAGGAGTTGAGAACACTTTCGACTCATTCTTCGTGCTATGAGTATATCTTGCTCTGGATCAATGAACTGCGGAGATAACATCAACTTCTTTTTCAGTCGCCTTGGTCCATTCTTAGTTTTTGTCCAGTGAACTTTCACGGTAGAGTTACGAATGATATGTGGAGGATGTTTTCAGTCTAACAAGTTGCTCTAATCTTTGCGGATTTCACGGGATTCGAATTTTGGGAAGCGCGCCAGACGGGCAGGGCCGTGGTAATCGGGGTGGATTAGGCAGGTCGCCTCAATCCCTGCACCACCTTTTTCGCCATGTATTGCGCGCGCGACTGTTGCGGGATTTGTTAGATCGTCTGGGCCTACCAGTCAGTCACTCGGGGAATGACCTTATAAAAGGCATCGGACCGTGTCTTTCCACAGCGCGCTCCCATTTTCTTCCTTCTTCCTCAGACTTCTCCGCCGCGCTCGCTTCCGCTCTCGGTGTTGCAACCTCGTTCGGACTCAATCCGCCGCCATGGGGAAAGAGAAGACGGTGGCGTTGGAGCACGCGAAGAAGGCAACCGCGAAGGCGAAGGGCAAGAGGACCAGCCGGGGCGGATCGTCGTCAAGATCCGGCCTGCCGCCGGGCTGGATCCAGGGCGACTGGATCCGCTCAACGATCAGCCAGGACGACCTCGATGATCTGGTGGAGGGGGGGACTGATCCCCCCCACAAATCGGTGCGGCTTCCGGGCAACGAGACCGAGCCGCAGCCGTGGGAGGGTGAGTGTGTTCTCCTCGCCACCCATGTCGACCGCGGGTTTTCTTTGCCTCCCCATCCTTCCTTTCGTGGCTTTCTGAACTTCTTCGGGGCTCAACTCCACCACTTCACTCCAAACACCATAGTCTATCTGGCTGCTTTTGTGTCGATATGTGAAAATTTCTTGGGTTGTCAACCGCACTGGGGTCTCTTCAAACACATCTTCACATGTCGCTCCCAGTCGGTCAAGAAGGCCAACCCGAGTGACGAGAGGACGCACGTGATCCAGATGTGCGGGGGCCTTGATATCCAAATGAGGAACAAGAGTACCTTCCCAGCGATGATCCTTCCCGACTCAGTCCGGGGCTGGCAGTCGACTTGGTTTTACTGTAAGGACCAGCCGACCCCAGGCCAGTCGACTGGACTTCCTCCCTTTTCCCTAGCTCGAGTGGAGAAGCCCTCCTCCTTGAGGGTGGTCCCAGAAGAGAAGGCGGAGGTCAAGGTGTTGGTCGAGCGGGTTATCCAACTTGTCCGCGACGGGGTGACTGGGATGGACCTGCTGGAGGTCTTTCTCAGTCGACGCATCCAACCGCTTCAGGCCCGTGACCATCCGATGTGGATGTACTCGGGACTCGAGGACTCCAGTCGGATCGACCCGGAGGACGTTAGTGAAGACACCTTGGAGAAGTGGCTGAGGGGAATCACTAGCAACTAAGACAATCCCCGGGGGTCTAGGAGGGTGATTCCATTCGACCACTCGCGCCAGCCGGAACATGTATGATTCTGCTTTGCCAAGTATCTTCCCGATTCACTGTGTGACACCTTGTTGATGGTCGACTGTATTTCTTTTGCTCGTTGTCTTTTCAGGCTCTCATTGATATGTACTCGATGCCTAATGGAATGCAGGGGCAAGACGTCGAGGAAGGAGCGAGCGGGGGCGAGAGCAGCGAGTGGCACTCGGATGCCGAGGAGGACGAGGAGAGCGATGACTCCACTCATGACGAAGAGGTCGACTCGCCTCCTCGCAGAGAGAGGAGATCCAAGCACGCTCACGACCCGGAGAGCAACCCGGACCTGGCGACCGCGCCGACTGGGCAATCTTCGAAGCGCCCCCGGACGTCTTCCCCAGCACCGATTGAGAAGGCCCCAAAGCAGCTCAAGGTCGTGCCGCCTCCAGCGCCAAAAGCACCGAAGGCCTCCTCCTCCAAACTGCCAAAGGCTTTACCCAGGATCAAAGTGACCGTCCCCACCATCTCTGGGTAATCATCCGACCTGTTCTTTTTGTCGACTCGAGCAATAGAACATGACCGACTGAGTGCGGACGTTTGCAGTGCTGCTACATCAGGAACCTCTTCCTACCAGTACCGAGACGAGGAGATGGAAGACGCGGTTACCTCCAACCCAGGTAAAAACTCTTATGATCTTGTTCTTGATTACTTGGTCGATTGAATTCGAGTGCTTTATTTGGGGTCGATTGATCTTCCCTGCAGCTCGACCCAATGTCATCGATCTACCAGACGATGATGAAGATGTGGCTCCTAAGCCCAGAAAGAGCAAAAAGGTAGCAGCTGGCAAGGCGTCTCAGCAGGGACCAATGACAACACCAATCGTCCGTCAATCTGAAGATGCGGGCGGGGCCTCTGTAACTTTCACTGTACCCTTGTCGAGTGAGTGCCCTGCACCATTGACTGTACCAGTGATTCCTTCCGCCGTCCCATCTCATGCCCCGGAGGTCCAAGCTGCTGCACCTGGGTCGTCTGCCCTCTTCTTCACCAGCTACCCTGTCCCGGAAAACTAGTCGGATGCGGCTGCGGAAGCCATCCGTCAGGCTAACGTGATGATGGAGCGGATGAAGATAGTGCACGAGAATAGCTAGGCTACTTACGAGCCAGCGCTGCTCTCCAGGCCAATGTCCAGGTACGTAAACTTTTGACTGACCTTGTTCTGTCAGGATATGCTATCTGAAATATTTTCTTCCATACAATCTCCTGTTGTTTGCGTCGAATCTGTACACCCATTGGGTGTTTTGTTGTCTTTGGTATTTGCGCTCTTCCACTCGGTCTGGGCGAGTAGGATCTGAACCGGTGGGGGCACGCTAAGTGCACCCACTGGGTGTAGTCCCCGAGACCGCAGTCGACTGCTGGCAGTCGGCTGGGGTCTGAGTTCTTTTTTCCTTTCTTTTCTTCCACTCGACCCGGGCGGACCAGTCGAATGGGATCTGAACCAGTGGGGGCACGTCAAGTGCACCCACTGGGTGTAGTCCCCGAGACCGCGGTCGACTGCTGGCAGTCGGCCGGGGTCTGAATAGTTCTTTTTTACTTGATCCGGGCGGACCGGTCGAGTTGGTTCTTAATCAGCGGGGGCACGCCAAGTGCACCCGCTGGGTGTATTCCCTGAGACCATAGTTGACTGCGTGCAGTCGGCTGGGGTCTAAGTGAATTCTTTAAGTTTTATCCACTCTGAAGTAAACAACCTTTGATCTTGTCGATTGACACGTCTTTTGCCTTCTGCAGAAGTCTTGTACTCTCATTTCCAAGTTTGCTGAACTTGACGAGAAGCAGAGGCAACTCAACCTCGACTTGGAGTTGGCCCAGCAGAATCTGAAGAAAGCTCAAGATGAAGCTGCTGGTATGGAAGGTAACTGCCTGTCGACTGTCTTTTTAAATCATTTCTTCGAACTCTTGTCTGATCCGATTGCTTCTTTTGCAGAGAAAATGAAGTTGGCTCTGGAGAAGGACTCGGACCTCGCGGCTGCACAGAAGGAAGCCCAAGATAAAACTGCCCTTGCAGACCAGAAGCTGGCTTCAGTCGGAGCACTGGAAGGGGAGGTGAACAAGTTGAAGTCCTGCCTCAATGAATCTAACCGAGAAGTGAGTCGTCTGAAGAAGGACAAACTTGTATTGAATGAAAAGCCAGAGTCTGCGGTCCACAAGAGGAACGATACGGAAGCTTATCTGAGGACTCTGGCCAAGAAGCTCTATCTCATGCTGGAAGGTACTCCTTTTAAACCGACTGTGTTGACGTTTGCAAATGAATCTTGTCCGGTCGACTCGCTAATTTTTTTTGACCACAGAATTCTGCCAAGACTTTGACGAGGAAACTGGAAAGGTCGAGACAGGTCTGGACCCCATTGCTTCTCCAGTTTGCGACGAAACTGCAATGTACGTGCTCCGACTGGAGTCTCGTGTCGTCGGCATCACAAGCTACCTCGCGCGTCTGAAGGAGGCAGTCTCATGAGTCGACTCATTGCTCTGGCCAAGGGCGACGCTTCAAAATGACCTGGAATCCCTGATGGCTCGACTCAACGAGATCCCTGACCGAGTGCAAGAATGGAAGAAGTCCTCCGCCCGGTGTGGTGCTGACATGGCGCTGTCCTTGGTGCGAGTCCACTGCAAGGAAGCTCATGAAGATAAGCTGGAGGCGATCAAGGTCGCTAACACCAAAAGGCATGACTGAAGGAAATATTCCCTAGAGGCAATAATAAAGTTATTATTTATTTCCTTATATCATGATAAATGTTTATTATTCATGCTAGAATTGTATTAACCGGAAACATAATACATGTGTGAATACATAGACAAACAGAGTGTCACTAGTATGCCTCTACTTAACTAGCTCGTTAATCAAAGATGGTTATGTTTCCTAACCATAAACAAAAGAGTTGTTATTTGATTAATGGGATCACATCATTAGGAGAATGATGTGATTGACATGACCCATTCCATTAGCTTAGCACCCGATCGTTTAGTATGTTGCTATTGATTTCTTCATGACTTATACATGTTCCTATGACTATGAGATTATGCAACTCCCGTTTGCCGGAGGAACACTTTGTGTGCTACCAAACGTCACAACGTAACTTGGTGATTATAAAGGAGCTCTACAGGTGTCTCCAAAGGTACATGTTGGGTTGGCGTATTTCGAGATTAGGATTTGTCACTCCGATTGTCGGAGAGGTATCTCTGGGCCCTCTCGATAATGCACATCACATAAGCCTTGCAAGCATTACAACTAATGAGTTAGTTGCAAGATGATGTATTATGAAACGAGTAAAGAGACTTGCCCGTAACGAGATTGAACTAGGTATTGAGATACCGACGATCGAATCTCGGGCAAGTAACATACCAATGACAAAGGGAACAATGCATGTTGTTATGCGGTCTGACCGATAAAAGATCTTCGTGGAATATGTAGGAGCCAATATGAGCATCCAGGTTCCGCTATTGGTTATTGACCGGAGACGTGTCTCGGTCATGTCTACATTGTTCTCGAACCCGTAGGTCCGCACGCTTAAGGTTTCGATGACAGTTATATTATGGGTTTGTGAGTTTTGATGTACCGAAGTTAGTTCGAAGTCCCGGATGAGATCACGGACATGACGAGGAGTCTCGAAATGGTCGAGACATAAAGATTGATATATTGGACGGCTATATTCCGACACCGGAAGTGTTCCGGGTGATTTCGGAGAAAACCGGAGAGCTAGAGGGTTACCGGAACCCCCCCGGGAGAAGTAATGGGCCATATGGGCCTTAGTGGAGAGAGAGAGGGGCAGCCAAAGGTGGGCCACACGACTCCTCCCCCTGGTCTGAATTGGACTAGGAGAGGAGGGGGGGGGCGCCCCCCTTTCCTTCTCCCTCCCCACTTCTTTCCCCCTCCTAGTAGGAGTCCTACTCCTACTAGGAGGAGGACTCCTCCTGGCGTGCCAATAGGGGCCGGCCGGCCTCCTCCCCTTGATCCTTTATATACGGGGGCAGGGGGCACCCCTAGACACACAAGTTGATCCAAGTGATCATATTCTTAGCCGTGTGCGGTGCCCCCTTCCACCATAATCCTCGATAATATTGTAGCGGTGCTTAGGCGAAGCCCTGCGACGGTAGTACATCAAGATCATCACAACGCCGTCGTGCTGACGGAACTCTTCCCCGACACTTTGCTGGATCGGAGTCCGGGGATCGTCATCGAGCTGAACGTGTGCTAGAACTCGGAGGTGCCGTAGTTTTGGTGCTTGATCGGTCGGGCCGTGAAGACGTACGACTACATCAACCGCGTTGTGCTAACGCTTCCACTGTCGGTCTACAAGGGTACATAGATCACACTCTCCCCTCTCGTTGCTATGCATCACCATGATCTTGCGTGTGCGTAGGAATTTTTTTGAAATTACTACGTTCTCCAACAGTGGCATCCGAGCCTAGGTTTTATGTGTTGATGTTATATGCACGAGTAGAACACAAGTGAGTTGTGGGCGATATAAGTCATACTGCTTACCAGCATGTCATACTTCGGTTCGGCGGTATTGTTGGATGAAGCGGCCCAGACCGACATTACGCGTACGCTTACGCGAGACCGGTTCTCCCGACGTGCTTTGCACAAAGGTGGCTAGCGGGTGACAGTTTCTCCAACTTTAGTTGAACCGAGTGTGGCTACGCCCGGTCCTTGCGAAGGTTAAAACAACACCAACTTGACAGACTATCGTTGTGGTTTTGATGCGTAGGTAAGATTGGTTCTTGCTTAAGCCCGTAGCAGCCACGTAAAACTTGCAACAACAAAGTAGAGGACGTCTAACTTGTTTTTGTAGGGCATGTTGTGATGTGATATGGTCAAGACATGATGCTAAATTTTATTGTATGAGATGATCATGTTTTGTAACCGAGTTATCGGCAACTGGCAGGAGCCATATGGTTGTCACTTTATTGTATGCAATGCAATCGCGCTGTAATGCTTTACTTTATCACTAAGCGGTAGCGATAGTCATGGAAGCATAAGATTGGCGAGACGACAACGATGCTACGATGGAGATCAAGGTGTCGCGCCGGTGACGATGGTGATCATGACGGTTCTTCGAAGATGGAGATCACAAGCACAAGATGATGGTGGCCATATCATATCACTTATATTGATTGCATGTGATGTTTATCTTTTATGCATCTTATCTTGCTTTGATTGTTGGTAGCATTATAAGATGATCTCTCACTAATTATCAAGAAGTGTTCTCCCTGAGTATGCACCGTTGTGAAAGTTCTTCATGCTGAGACACCACGTGATGATCGGGTGTGATAGGCTCTACGTTCAAATACAACGGGTGCAAAACAGTTGCACACGCAGAATACTCAGGTTATACTTGACGAGCCAAGCATATACAGATATGGCCTCGGAACACGGAGACCGAAAGGTCGAGCGTGAATCATATAGCAGATATGATCAACATAGCGATGTTCACCAATGAAACTACTCCATCTCACGTGATGATCGGACATGGTTTAGTTGATTTGGATCACGTAATCACTTAGAGGATTAGAGGGATGTCTATCTAAGTGGGAGTTCTTAAGTAATATGATTAATTGAACTTAAATTTATCATGAACTTAGTCCTGGTAGTATTTTGCAAATTATGTTGTAGATCAATAGCTCGCGTTGTTGCTTCCCTGTGTTTATTTTGATATGTTCCTAGAGAAAATTGTGTTGAAAGATGTTAGTAGCAATGATGCGGATTGGATCCATGATCTGAGGTTTATCCTCATTGCTGCACAGAAGAATTATGTCCTTGATGCACCGCTAGGTGACGGACCTATTGCAGGAGCAGATGCAGACGTTATGAATGTTTGGCTAGCTCAATATGATGACTACTTGATAGTTTAGTGCACCATGCTTAATGGCTTAGAATCGGGACTTCAAAGACGTTTTGAACATCATGGAGCATATGAGATGTTCCAGGAGTTGAAGTTAATATTTCAAGCAAATACCCGAGTTGAGAGATATGAAGTCTCCAACAAGTTCTATTGCTAAAAGATGGAGGAGAATCGCTCAACTAGTGAGCATGTTCTCAGATTGTCTGAGTACTACAATCGCTTGAATCAAGTGGAAGTTAATCTTCCAGATAAGATAGTGATTGACAGAATTCTCTAGTCACCATCACCAAGTTAGTAGAACTTCGTGATGAACTATGATATGCAAGGGATAACGGAAACGATTCCCAAGCTCTCCGTAATGCGGAAATTGACGAAGGTAGAAATCGAGAAAAACATCAAGTGTTGATGGTAGACAAGACCACTAGTTTCAAGGAAAGGGCAGAGGGAAGAAGGGGAACTCCAAGAAGAATAGCAAGCAAGTTGCTGCTCAAGTGAAGAAGCCCAAGTCTGGTCCTAAGCCTGAGACTAAGTGTTTCTACTGCAAAGGGACTGGTCACTGGAAGCGGAACTACCCCAAGTGATTGGCAGATAAGAAGGATGGCAAAGTGAACATAAGTATATTTGATATACATGTTATTGATGTGTACTTTACTAGTGTTTATAGCAACCCCTCAGTATTTGATACTAGTTTAGTTGCTAAGATTAGTAACTCGAAACGGGAGTTGCAGAATAAACAGAGACTAGTTAAGGGTGAAGTGACGATGTGTGTTGGAAGTGGTTCCAAGATTGATATGATCATCATCGCACACTCCCTATACTTTCGGGATTAGTGTTGAACCTGAATAAGTGTTATTTGGTGTTTGCGTTGAGCATGAATATGATTTGATCATGTTTATTGTAATACGGTTATTCATTTAAGTAAGAGAATAAATTGTTGTTCTGTTTACATGAATAAAACCTTATATGGTTACACACCCAATGAAAATAGTTCGTTGGATCTCGATCGTAGTGATACACATAATCATAATATTGAAACCAAAAGATGCAAAGTTAATAATGATAGTGCAACTTATTTGTGGCACTGCCGTTTAGGTCATATTGGTGTAAAGCGCATGAAGAAACTTCATGCTAATGGGTTTTTGGAATCACTTGATTATGAATCAGTTGATGCTTGCGAACCATGCCTCATGGGCAAGATGACTAAAACGCCGTTCTCCGGAACTATGGAGCGAGGAACTGACTTATTGGAAATAATACATACTGATGTATGAGATCTGATGAGTGTTAAGGCTCGTGGCGGGTATCATTATTTTCTGACCTTCACAGATGATTTGAGCAGATATGGGTATATCTACTTAATGAAACACAAGTCTGAAATATTTGAAAAGTTCAAAGAATTTCAGAGTGAAGTGGAGAATCATCGTAACAAGAAAATAGAAGTTTCTACGATATGATCGCAGAGGTAAAATATTTGAGTTACGAGTCTGGCCTTCAGTTAAAACAATGTGAAATAGTTTCACTACTCACGCCACCTGGAACACCACAGCATAATGGTGTGTCCGAACATCATAACCGTACTTTATTAGATATGGTGCGATCTATGATGTCTCTTATCGATCTACCACTATCGTTTTGGGGTTATGCATTCACGTTTAAAAGGGCACCATCTAAGTCCGTTGAGACGACACAATCTGAACTGTGGTTTGGTAAGAAACCAAAGTTGTCGTTTCTTAAAGTTTGGGATTGTGATGCTTATATGAAAAAGTTTCATCCTGATAAGCTCAAACCCAAATCGGAGAAATATGTCTTCATAGGATACCCAAAGGAGACTATTGGGTACACCTTCTATCACAGATCCGAAGGCAAGACATTCGTTGCTAAGAATGGATCCTTTCTAGAGAAGGAGTTTCTCTTGAAAGAAGTGAGTGGGAGGAAAGTAGAACTTGATAAGGTAATTGTACCTTCTCCCTTATTGAAAAGTAGTTCATCACAAGAAATCTGTTCTTGTGACTACTACACCAATTAGTGAGGAAGACTAATGATGATGATCATGTAACTTCAGATCAAGTTAATACCGAATCTCGTAGGTATACCAGAGTGAGATCCGCACAAAAGTGGTACGGTAATCCTGTTCTGGAACTCATGTTACTAGTGTTGGGGAACGTAGCAGAAATTCAAAATTTTCCTACATGTCACCAAGATCTATCTATGGAGAGACCAGCAACGAGTAGAAAGAGAGTGCATCTACATACCCTTGTAGATCGCTAAGCGGAAGCGTTCAAGTGAACGGGGTTGATGGAGTCGTACTCGTCGTGATTCAAATCACCGATGATCAAGTGCCGAACGCACGGCACCTCCGCGTTCAACACACGTACAGCCCGGTGACGTCTCCCACGCCTTGATCCAGCAAGGAGAGAGGGAGAGGTTGAGGAAGACTCCATCCAACAGCAGCACAACGGCGTGGTGGTGGTGGAGGAGCGTGGTAATCCCGCAGGGCTTCGCCAAGCACCATGGGAGAGGAGGAGGAGTTGGGAGAGGGGGAGGGCTGCGCCAAAACTTCGTCTTAAGCTCCCATGCGTCTCCCCACTATATATAGGGGTGGAGGGGCTGGTTTCTTGCCCTCCAAGTCCATTGGGGCGTTGGCCAAGGTGGGAGGAAAGAAATCCCATCATTTCCTTCCCCACCGATTGTTATCCCCCCCTTTTAGGGATCTTGATCTTATCCCTTCGGGATATGATCTTATTCCTTCTAAGGGGGGATCTTGGTGCGCCTTGACCAGGGGTGTGGGGCCTTGCCCCCACTACCCACGTTCATGTGGGTCCCCCCCATGCAGGTGGGCCCCACTCCGGAACCTTCTAGAACCTTCCCGGTACAATACCGAAAAATCCCGAACATTTTCCGGTGGCCAAAATAGGACTTCCCATATATAAATCTTTACCTCCGGACCATTCCGGAACTCCTCGTGACGTCCGGGATCTCATCCGGGACTCCGAACAACATTCGGTAACCACATACAAACTTCCTTTATAACCCTAGCGTCATCGAACCTTAAGTGTGTAGACCCTACGGGTTCGGGAGACATGCAGACATGACCGAGACGTTCTCTGGTCAATAACCAACAGCGGGATCTGGATACCCATGATGGCTCCCACATGCTCCACGATGATCTCATCGGATGAACCACGATGTCAAGGACTTAATCAATCCCGTATTCAATTCCCTTTGTCTATCGGTATGTTACTTGCCCGAGATTCGATCGTTGGTATCCAATACCTTGTTCAATCTCATTACCGGCAAGTCACTTTACTCGTTCCGTAACACATCATCCCGTGATCAACTCCTTGGTCACATTGCGCATATGATGATGTCCTACCGAGTGGGCCCAGAGATACCTCTCCGTTTACACGGAGTGACAAATCCCAGTCTCGATCCGCATAAAACAATAGATACTTTCGGAGATACCTGTAGTGCACCTTTATAGTCACCCAGTTACGTTGTGACGTTTGATACACCCAAAGCAATCCTACGGTATCCAGGAGTTACACGCTCTCATGGTCAAAGGAAGAGATACTTGACATTGGCAAAGCTCTAGCAAACGAACTACACGATCTTTGTGCTAGGCTTAGGATTGGGTCTTGTCCATCACATCATTCTCCTAATGATGTGATCCCGTTATCAACGACATCCAATGTCCATAGCCAGGAAACCATGACTATCTGTTGATCACAACGAGCTAGTCAACTAGAGGCTCACTAGGGACATATTGTGGTCTATGTATTCACACGTGTATTACGATTTCCGGATAATACAATTATAACATGAATAAAAGACAATTATCATGAACAAGGAAATATAATAATAACACTTTTATTATTGCCTCTAGGGCATATTTCCAACAGTCTCCCACTTGCACTAGAGTCAATAATCTAGTTCACATCGCCATGTGATTAACACTCACAGGTCACATCGCCATGTGACTAATACCCAAGAGTTTTAGGTTTGATCATGTTGCTTGTGAGAGAGGTTTTAGTCAACGGGTCCAAACCTTTCAGATCCTTGTGTGCTTTACAAATCTCTATGTCATCTCCTAGATGTAGCTACCACGCTCTATTTGGAGCTATTCCAAATAACTGTTCTACTTGGAGCTATTCTAAATTGTTGCCCCATAATACGTATCCGGTATCTCTTCTTAGAGCTATCCGGATAGGTGTTAAGCGTGCATCGACGTAACCTTTACGACGAACTCTTTTACCACCTCCATAATCGAGAAAATTCCTTAGTCCACTAGTTACCAAGGATAACTTTGACCGCTGTCTGTGATCCATTCATGGATCACTCTTGTACCCCTTGACTGACTCATGGCAAGGCACATTTCAGGTGCGGTACTCAGCATGGCATACTGTAGAGCCTATGTCTTAAGCATAGGGGACGACCTTCGTCCTTTCTCTCTATTCTGCCGAGGTCGAGCTTTAAGTCTTAACTTCGTACCTTACAACTCAGGCAAGAACTCCTTCTTTGACTGGTCCATCTTGAACACCTTCAAGATCATGTCAAGGTATGTGCTCATTTGAAAGTATTATTAAGCATTTTGATCTATCCTTATAGATCTTGATGCTCAATGTTCAAGTAGCTTAATCCAGGCTTTCATTGAAAAACACTTTCAAAATAACCCTATATGCTTTCCAGAAATTCTACGTCATTTCTGATCAACAATATGTCAACAACATATACTCATCAGAAATTCTATAGTGCTCCCACTCACTTCTTTGGAAATACAAGTTCCTCATAAACTTTGTACAAACCCAAAATCTTTGATCATCATCAAAGCATACATTCCAACTCCGAGATGCTCACTCCAGTCCTTAGAAGGATTGCTGGAGCTTTGCATACTTATTAGCATCTTTCGGGATTGACAAAACCTTCCGGTTGTATCACATACAACCTTTCCTCAAGAAAATCATCGAGGAAACAATGTTTTGACATCCTATCTGCAAGATTTCATAAATAATGCAGTAATCGCTAATATAATTCCAACAGACTCTTAGCATCTCTACGAGTGAGAAAATCTCATCGTAGTCAACTCCTTGAACTTGTCGGAAAACATCTTAACGACAAGTCGAGCTTTCTTAATGGTAATTCTTACCATCATTGTCTGTCTTCCTTTTAAAATCCATCCGTACTCATTTGCCTTACGACCATCGAGCCGTTCTGCCAAAGTCTTCACTTTGTTTTCATACATGGATCCTCTCTCGGATTTTATGGCCTCAAGCCATTTATCGGAATCCGGGCCCACCATCGCTTCTCCATAGCTCGTAGGCTCATTGTTGTCTAGCAACATGACTTCCAAGACAGGATTACGTACCACTCTGAAGTAGTACGTATCCATGTCACCCTACAAGGTACGGTAGTGACTTGATCCGAAACTTCATGATCACTATCATAAGCTTCTACTTCAATTGGTGTAGGTGCCACAGGAACAACTTCCTGTGCCCTGCTACACACTTGTTGAAGTGATGGTTCAATAACCTCATCAAGTCTCCACCATCCTCCCACTCAATTCTTTCGAGAGAAACTTTTCCTCGAGAAAGTACCTGATTCTAGAAACAATCCCTTATTGCTTTCGGATCTGAGACAGGAGGTATACCCAACTGTTTTGGGTGTCCTATGAAGATGCATTTTATCCGCTTTGGGTTCGAGCTTATCAATCCTGAAACTTTTTCACATAAGCGTTGCAGCCCCAAACCTTTAAGAAACGACAACTTAGGTTTCTCTAAACCATAATTCATACGGTGTCATCTCAACGGAATTACGTGGTGCCCTATTTAAAATGAATGTGGTTGTCTCTAATGCCTAACCCATGGACAATAGTGGTAATTCGATAAGAGACATCATGGTACGCACCATATCCAATAGGGTGCAACTATGATGTTCGGACACACCATCACACTATGGTGTTCCAGGCGGTATTAATTGCGAAACAATTTCCACAATGTCTTAATTGTGTGCCAAAACTCGTAACTTAGATATTCACATCATAGACATTTTATCCTCTTGTCACAATGATCTTCTACTTCACTCTGAAATTACTTGAACCATTCAATAATTCAGACTTGTATTTCATCAAGTAAATATTCTCAACATCTACTCGAATCATCTGTGAAGTAAGATCATAACGATATTCACTGCATGCCTCAGCACTCATTGGATTGGATACATCAAAATGTGTTACTTCCAACAAGTTGCTATCTTGTTCCATCTTACTGAAAACGAGGCTTTTCAGTCATCTTGCCCATGTGGTATGATTTGCATATCTCAAGTGATTCAAAATCAAGTGAGTCCAAACGATCCATCTGCATGGAGTTTCTTCATGCGTATACACCAATAGACATGGTTCGCATGTCTCAAACTTTTCTAAAACGAGTGAGTCCAAAGATCCATCAACATGGAGCTTCTTCATGCGTTTTATACCATTATGACTTACATGGCAGTGCCACAAGTAAGTGGTACTATCATTACTATCTTATATCTTTTGGCATGAAAATGTGTATCACTACGACCGAGATTCAATAAACCATTCATTTTAGGTGCAAGACCATTGAAGGTATTATTCAAATAAATAGAGTAACCATTATTCTCTTTAAATGAATAACCATATTGCGATAGACATAATCCAATCATGTCTATGCTCAACGCAAACACCAAATCTCGATGGTAGAGGGAGCGTGCGATGCTTGATCATATCAACATTGGAAACACTTCCAACACATATCGTCAGCTCACCTTTAGCTAGTCTCCGTTTATGCCGTAGCTTTTATTTCGAGTTACTAACACTTAGCAACCGAACCGGTATCTTATACCCTGGTGCTACTAGGAGTACTAGTAAAGTACACATTAACATAATGTATATCCAATATACTTCTATCGACCTTGCCAGCCTTCTCATCTACCAAGTATCTAGGGTAATTCTGCTCTAGTGACTGTTCCCCTTATTACAGAAGCACTTAGTCTCGGGTTTGGGTTCAACCTTGGGTTTCTTCACTGGAGCAGCAGCTGATTTGCCGTTTCATGAAGCATCCCTTCTTGCCCTTGCCCTTCTTGAAACTAGTGGTTTCACCAACCATCAACAATTGATGCTCCTTCTTGATTTCTACTTTCGCGGTGTCAAACATCGTGAATACCTCAAGGATCATCTTATTTATCCCTGATATGTTATAGTTCATCACGAAGCTCTAGCAGCTCGGTGGCAATGACTTTGGAGAAACATCACTATCTCATTTGGAAGATCAACTCCCACTCAATTCAAGTGATTGTTGCACTCAGACAATCTGAGCACAAGCTCAACGATTGAGATTTTCTCCCTTAGTTTGCAGGCTAAGAGAATCGTCGGAGGTCTTATACCTCTTGACGTGAGCACGAGCCTGAAATCCCAATTTCAGCCCTCGAAACATCTCATATGTTCCGCGATGTTTCAAAAATGTCTTTGGTGCCTCTACTTAAACCATTTAACTGAACTATCACGTAGTTATCAAAACGTGTATGTTCGATGTTCGAAACATCCACAAACGACGTTTGGGGTTCAGCACACTGAGCAGTGCATTAAGGACATAAGCTTTCTACTGTTCGCATAATCGCTACTATCAACTTTCAACTATATTTTCTCTAGGAACATATCTAAAACAGTAGAACTAAAGCGCGAGCTACGACATAATTTGCAAAAGGTCTTTTGACTATGTTCAGGATAATTAAGTTCATCTTATGAACTCCCACTCAGATAGACATCCCTCTGGTCATCTAAGTGATTACATGATCCGAGTCAACTAGGCCGTGTCCGATCATCACGTGAGACGGACTAGTCATCATCAGTGAACATCTTCATGTTGATCGTATCTACTATACGACTCATGCTCGACCTTTCGGTCTCCGTGTTCCGAGGCCATGTCTGTACATGCTAGGCTCGTCAAGTTAACCCTAAGTGTTTTCGCTGTGTAAAACTGTCTTACACCCGTTGTATGTGAACGTAAGAATCCATCACACCCGATCATCACGTGGTGCTTAGAAGCGACGAACTGTAGCAACGGTGCACAGTTAGGGGAGAACACTTCTCGAAATTGTTGTAAGGGATCATCTTATTTACTACCGTCGTTCCAAGCAAACAAGATGCATAAACATGATAAACATCACATGCAATCAAATAGAGTAGTGACATGATATGGCCAATATCATATAGCTCCTTTGATCTTCATCTTCGGGGCTCCATGATCATCTTGTCACCGGCATGACACCATGATCTCCATCATCATGATCTCCATCATCGTGTCTTCATGAAGTTGTGACGCCAACGACTACTTCTACTTCTATGACTAACGCGTTTAGCAATAAAGTAAAGTAGTTTACATGGCGTTCTTCAATGACACGCATGTCATACAATAAATAAAGACAACTCCTATGGCTCCTGCCGGTTGTCATACTCATCGACATGCAAGTCGTGAATCCTATTACAAGAACATGATCAATCTCATACATCACATATATCATTCATCACATCCTTTTGGCCATATCACATCACATAGCATACCCTGCAAAAACAAGTTAGACGTCCTCTAATTGTTGTTTGCATGTTTTACGTGGCTGCTATGGGTTTCTAGCAAGAACGTTTCTTACCTACGCAAAACCACAACGTGATATGCCAATTGCTATTTACCCTTCATAAGGACCCTTTTCATCGAATCCGTTCCGACTAAAGTGGGAGAGACTAGCACCCGCTAGCCACCTTATGCACCAAGTGCATGTCAATCGGTGGAACCTGTCTCACGTAAGAGTACGTGTAAGGTCGGTCCGGGCCGCTTCATCCCACAATACCGTCGAAACAAGATTGGACTAGTAACGGTAAGCATATTGAACAACATCAACGCCCACAACTACTTTGTGTTCTACTCGTGCAAAGAATCTACGCAATAGACCTAGCTCATGATGCCACTGTTGGGGAACGTAGCAGAAATTCAAAATTTTCCTACGTGTCACCAAGATCTATCTATGGAGAGACCAGCAACGAGTAGAAAGAGAGTGCATCTACATACCCTTGTAGATCGCTAAGCGGAAGCGTTCAAGTGAACGGGGTTGATGGAGTCGTACTCGTCGTGATTCAGATCACCGATGATCAAGTGCCGAATGGACGGCACCTCCGCGTTCAACACACGTACAGCCCGGTGACGTCTCCCACGCCTTGATCCAGCAAGGAGAGAGGGAGAGGTTGAGGAAGACTCCATCCAGCAGCAGCGCAACGGCGTGGTGGTGGTGGAGGAGCGTGGCAATCCCGCAGGGCTTCGCCAAGCACCATGGGAGAAGAGGAGGAGGGAGAGGGGCAGGGCTGCACTAACGAGAGATCAAATCGCGTGTTATGGGCAGCCCCATGCCTCAATATATATAGGGGGAGGGGAGGGCTGCGCCCCCTTTAGGGTTTCCCACCCCCAAGGGGTGCGGCCAGCCCTAGATGGGAAAGGGGCGGCGGCCAAGGGAGGATTCCCTCCCCCCCAAGGCACCTAGGAGGTGCCTTCCCCTCCTAGGACTCTTCCTTAGGGTTCCCCTTTGACCCTAGGCGCATGGGCCATGAGGGAAGTGGCGCCACAGCCCACTTTGGGCTGAATCCCTTCCCACTTCAGCCCATGTGGCCCCCCGGGGCAGGTGGCCCCACCCGGTGGGCCCCCGGGACCCTTCCGGTGGTCCCGGTACAATACCGATGACCCCGAAACTTGTCCCGATGGCCGAAACAGGACTTCCTATATATAAATCTTTACCTCCGGACCATTCCGGAACTCCTCGTGACGTCCGGGATCTCATCCGGGACTCCGAACAACATTCGGTAACCACATACAAGCTTCCTTTATAACCCTAGCGTCATCGAACCTTAAGTGTGTAGACCCTACGGGTTCGGGAGACATGCAGACATGACCGAGACGTTCTCCGGTCAATAACCAACAGCGGGATCTGGATACCCATGTTGGCTCCCACATGTTCCACGATGATCTCATTGGATGAACCACGATGTCAAGGACTCAATCGATCCCGTATACAATTCCCTTTGTCTAGCGGTATTTTACTTGCCCGAGATTCGATCGTCGGTATACCGATACCTTGTTCAATCTCGTTACCGGCAAGTCTCTTTACTCGTTCCGTAACACATCATCCCGTGATCAACCCCTTGGTCACATTGTGCACATTATGATGATGTCCTACCGAGTGGGCCCAGAGATACCTCTCCGTTTACACAGAGTGACAAATCCCAGTCTCGATCCGCATAAAACAATAGATACTTTCGGAGATACCTGTAGTGCACCTTTATAGTCACCCAGTTACGTTGTGACGTTTGATACACCCAAAGCACTCCTACGGTATCCAGGAGTTACACGCTCTCATGGTCAAAGGAAGAGATACTTGACATTGGCAAAGCTCTAGCAAACGAACTACACGATCTTTGTGCTAGGCTTAGGATTGGGTCTTGTCCATCACATCATTCTCCTAATGATGTGATCCCGTTATCAACGACATCCAATGTCCATAGCCAGGAAACCATGACTATCTGTTGATCACAACGAGCTAGTCAACTAGAGGCTCACTAGGGACATATTGTGGTCTATGTATTCACACGTGTATTACGATTTCCGGATAATACAGTTATAACATGAATAAAAGACAATTATCATGAACAAGGAAATATAATAATAACACTTTTATTATTGCCTCTAGGGCATATTTCCAACAACTAGACCATGACGAACTTGCGAACTATGAGGAAGCGATGATGAGCCTAGATTCCGCGAAATGGCTTGAGGCCATGAAATCTAAGATGAGATCCATGTATGAGAACAAAGTATGGACTTTGATTGACTTGCCCAATGATCGGCGAGCCATTGAGAATAAATGGATTTTCAAGAAGAAGACTGATGCTGACGGTAATATTATTGTCTACAAAGCTCGACTTGTCGCAAAAGGTTTTCGGCAAGTTCAAGGGATTGACTACGATGAGACCTTCTCACCCGTAGCGATGCTTAAGTCTGTCCGAATCATGTTAGCAATTGCCGCATTTTATGAAATCCAGCAAATGGATGTCAAAACTGCATTCCTGAATGGATTTCTAGAAGAAGAGTTGTATATGATGCAGCCGGAAGGTTTTGTCGATCCAAAAGGAGCTAACAAAGTGTGCAAGCTCCAGCGATCCATTTATGGACTGGTGCAAGCCTCTCGGAGTTGAAATAAACGCTTTGATAGTATGATCAAAGCATATAGTTTTATACATACTTGTGGTGAAGCCTGTATTTACAAGAAAGTGAGTGGGAGCACTACAACATTTCTGATAAGTATATGTGAATGACATATTGTTGATCGGAAATAATGTAGAATTATTCTGCAAAGCATAAAGGAGTGTTTTAAAGAAGTTTTTCAAAGAAAGACCTCGGTGAAGCTGATTACATATTAAGCATCAAAATCTATAGAGATAGATCAAGACGCTTGATAAGTTTTTTCAATGAGTACATACCTTGACAATATTTTGAAGTAGTTCAAAAATGGAACAGTCAAAGAAAGAGTTCTTGGCTGTGTTACAAGGTATGAAATTGAGTAAGACTCAAAGCCCGATCACGGCAGAAGATAGAGAGAGAATGAAAGTCATTCCCTATGCCTCAGCCATAGGTTCTATAAAGTATGCCATGATGTGTACCAGATCTATTGTATACCCTACACTGTGTTAAGCAAGGGAGTACAATAGTGATCTAAGAGTAGATCATCGGACATTGGTCAAAATTATCCTTAGTGGAATAAGGAAATATTTCTCGATTATGGAGGTGACAAAAGGTTCGTCGTAAAAAGTTACGTCGATGCAAGTTTTGACACAGATCTGGATGACTCTAAGTCTCGATCTAGATACATATTGAAAGTGGGAGCAATTAGCTAGAGTAGCTCCGTGCAGAGCATTGTAGACATAGAATTCGCAATAATACTTACGGATCTGTATGTGACAGACCCGTTGACTAAAATTATCTCACAAGCAAAACATGATCACACCTTAGTACTCTTTGGGTGTTAATTACATAAATGATGTGAACTAGATTATTGACTCTAGTAAACCCTTTGGGTATAGGTCACATGACGATCTGAACTATGGGTGTTAATCACATGGTGATGTGAACTCTTAGTGTTGAAGCACATGGCGATGTGAACTAGATTATTGACTCTAGATCAAGTGGGAGACTGAAGGAAATATGCCCTAGAGGCAATAATAAAGTTATTATTTATTTCCTTATATCATGATAAATGTTTATTATTCATGCTAGAATTGTATTAACCGGAAACATAATACATGTGTGAATACATAGACAAACAGAGTGTCACTAGTATGCCTCTACTTGACTAGCTCGTTAATCGAAGATGGTTATGTTTCCTAACCATAAACAAAAGAGTTGTTATTTGATTAACGGGATCACATCATTAGGAGAATGATGTGATTGACATGACCCATTCCATTAGCTTAGCACCCGATCGTTTAGTATGTTGCTATTGCTTTCTTCATGACTTATACATGTTCCTATGACTATGAGATTATGCAACTCCCGTTTGCCGGAGGAACACTTTGTGTGCTACCAAACATCACAACGTAAATGGGTGATTATAAAGGAGCTCTACAGGTTTCTCCAAAGGTACATGTTGGGTTGGCGTATTTCGAGATTAGGATTTGTCACTCCGATTGTCGGAGAGGTATCTCTGGGCCCTCTCGGTAATGCACATCACATAAGCCTTGCAAGCATTACAACTAATGAGTTAGTTGCAAGATGATGTATTACAAAACGAGTAAAGAGACTTGACGATAACGAGATTGAACTAGGTATTGAGATACCGACGATCGAATCTCGGGCAAGTAACATACCGATGACAAAGGGAACAACGTATGTTGTTATGCGGTCTGACCGATAAAAGATCTTCGTGGAATATGTAGGAGCCAATATGAGCATCCAGGTTCCGCTATTGGTTATTGACCGGAGACGTGTCTCGGTCATGTCTACATTGTTCTCGAACCCGTAGGGTCCGCACGCTTAAGGTTTCGATGACAATTATATTATGAGTTTATGAGTTTTGATGTACCGAAGTTAGTTTGGAGTCTCGGATGAGATCATGGACACGACGAGGAGTCTCGAAATGGTTGAGACATAAAGATTGATATATTGGACGGCTATATTCGGACACCGGAAGTGTTCCGGGTGATTTCGGAGAAAACCGGAGAGTCGGAGGGTTACCGGAACCCCCCCGGGAGAAGTAATGGGCCATATGGGCCTTAGTGGAGATAGAGGGGCAGCCAAAGGTGGGCCGCGCGCCTCCTCCCCCTGGTCCAAATTGGACTAGGAGAGGGGGGGGGGGCGGCGCCCCCCTTTCCTTCTCACTCCCCACTTCTTTCCCCCTCCTAGTAGGAGTCCTACTCCTACTAGGAGGAGGACTCCTCCTGGCGCCCCAATAGGGGCCGGCCGGCCTCCTCCCCTTGATCCTTTATATACGGGGGTAGGGGGCACCCCTAGACACACAAATTGATCCACGTGATCATATTCTTAGCCGTGTGCGGTGCCCCCTTCCACCATGATCCTCGATAATATTGTAGCGGTGCTTAGGCGAAGCCCTGCGACGGTAGTACATCAAGATCGTCACCACGCCATCATGCTGACGGAACTCTTCCCCGACACTTTGCTGGATCGGAGTCTGGGGATCGTCATCGAGCTGAACGTGTGTTAGAACTCAGAGGTGCCGTAGTTTCGGTGCTTGATCGGTCGGGCCGTGAAGACGTACGACTACATCAACCGCGTTGTGCTAACGCTTCCGCTGTCGGTCTACAAGGGTACGTAGATCACACTCTCCCCTCTCGTTGCTATGCATCACCATGATCTTGCGTGTGCGTAGGAATTTTTTTGAAATTACTACATTCTCCAACAATGACTTCCAGTCCTTCATGGATACTTTCATCGCTGCTGCCACTCGGATCGCGGATGGGATCGACTTGGACGAATTCGTCGAGCCTGCTAGCCCTCCTCCTGCCGAGTGAACAAACTTACGAGACTTGAATCTGCCTTAAATTTGCCTCGGAATGCCGAGTGATTGCTGTAACCGTTAAACTCCTTTGGGCTTGATGCTCGAATACTTTTGATTTGCTGCTTGGAACTTTTGGATTTATCCGAATTTGGTTTATTTCCGAATATGCTTGCGCTTTGCCTTCAAGTGGAGTTTGTTCTTTACTCGGAATAATCTTTGTGCTGGAGATGTAGCTCTGAGGTGGTGACTCTAGTCGACCTGCGCTTCGTCGTCCTTGCGGATAGGGATGGAGCGCACATTGTACTTGTGGCGTAGCCCCGAAGGAGAAGGTTGCAGTCGACCTGCACCTCGTCGTCCTTGCGGATAGAGATGGAGCGCACATTGTACTTGTGGCATAGCTCCAAAGGAGAAGGTTGCAGTCGACCTGCACCTCGTCGTCCTTGCGGATAGGGATGGGGCGCACATTGTACTTGTAGCGTAGCTCCGAAGGAGAAGGTTGCAGTCGACCTGCACCTCGTCGTCCTTGCGGATGGGGGTGTGTTTCGAACTTAGGCGAGTACTAGACTGCAACTAAGCCCCCGAGTGGGAGGGTTTCTCTCCACTCGGTAGGATTTTTTCAAACTTAGGTGAGTACTGGACTGCAGCTAAGCCCCCAAGTGGGAGCGTTGCTCTCCACTTGGTAGGATTTTTCATACTTAGGCGAGTACATGACTTCAGCTAAGCCCCCGAGTGGGAGAACTTAGGCGAGTGCTGGACTGCAGCTAAGCCCCCGAGTGGGAGGATTGCTCACCACTCGATAGGATTTTACAAACTTAG
>NC_041386.1:288125324-288136135 GCF_002162155.2 Triticum dicoccoides
GATTGCTCACCATTCGGTAGGATTTTACAAACTTAGGCGAGTATTGGACTGCAACTAAGCCTCCGAGTGGGAGAACTTAGGCGAGTGCCGGCCTGTAGCTAAGCCCCCGAGTGGGAGGATTGCTCACCACTCGGTAGGATTTTACAAACTTAGGTGAGTACTGGACTGCAGCTAAGCCTCCGAGTGGGAGAACTTAGGCGAGTCCCGGACTGCAGCTAAGCCCCCGAGTGGGAGGATTGCTCACCACTCGGTAGGATTTTCTTTCGAGCTTAGACGAAACGAATTCGCGGCTAAGCCTCCCGAGTGAGAGGCTTGCTCATCACTCAGTAGGATTCTCTTTCGAACTTAGGCGAAACGGATTCACGACTAAGCCTACCCACTGGGGGATTTCAGAGGTAAATAAAAACAACAACAATCGTGTGAGAAGACTGAAAAGCTCTTGTCTTAGACGGACAAGTTACAAAGGTACTTCTTATTACATTTTATTCGAACGAGTGCTTTAGTATAAAAGGGGCGGAGCAGGTCCGCGTTCCAGGCCCGTGGCTCGTCCTTCTGATGCTCAACACTGTAAAGATGGTATGCTCCATTGTGGAGAACTTTTGTGATGATGAAGGGGCCTTCCCAAGCTGGGGAGAGCTTGTGTGGTTTCTGTTGATCCACTCGAAGAACAAGGTCTCCCTCTTGAAAGGTTCGTCCCCTCACGTTCCTGGCGGGGAATCGACGCAAGTCTTGCTAATAAATGGTCGACCGGATCAAGGCCATCTCTCTTTCCTCCTCTAAGAGATCGATTGAATCCTGCCAGGCCTGCTCTACTTCTTCTTCGGAGAAGAGCTCGACTCGGGGTGCATTGTGGAGCAGGTCAGTCGGCAGAATAGCTTCGGCTCCATAGAGCAAGAAGAAAGGAGTTCGTCCAGTCGACCGATTGGGAGTTGTCCTCAAACCCCATGTAACTGACAGAAGTTCATCGACCCAAGCGCCTACTGTGTGTTTGAGATCAGCATCAGTCGGGGTTTCAATCCTTTGAGAATTAGGCCATTGGCTCTTTCTGCTTGTCCGTTCGACTGTGGGTGAGCGACTGAAGCATAGTTGACTCGTGTGCCTTGAGAAGCGCAGAAAGCTCTAAACTCATCAGAATCGAAGTTCGACCCGTTGTCCGTGATGATGCTGCGTGGAACTCCATATCTGAATGTCAATTCTCTGATAAAACTGACAGCGATGCTGGCTTCAAGCTTCTTGATAGGTTTAGCTTCGATCCATTTGGTAAACTTGTCGACTGCTACGAGCACATGAGTGAATCCGCTCCTACCAGTTCTCAGTGGTCCAACCATATCCAATCCCCAAACAGCAAAGGGCCAGACGAGGGGAATGGTCTTCAGGGCTGACGCTGGCCTGTGAGACATGTCAGAGTAAAACTGGCAGCCTTCACATCTGTCGACTATATCTTTCTCCATTTCATTTGCTCGTGGCGAATAGAATCCGGCTCGGTATGCTTTAGCCATGATGGCCCGAGAGGACGCATGGTGACCACAGGTTCCCGAGTGGATGTCGTTGAGGATCATTCGACCTTCTTCTGGCGTTATGCATTTCTGACCGACTCCAGTCACGCTTTCCCTGAACAGTTGTCCTCTTATCATAGTAAAGGCCTTGGATCGACGGACGATCTGTCGAGCCTCTTCCTCGTCCTCTGGGAGTTCTTTCCTAAGGATGTACGCAATGTACGGCACTGTCTAGTCGGGAGTAATGGCTAGAACCTCCATGATTAGGTCGACCACGGCTGGGACCTGGACTTCAGTCGGATCTGTGGCGCTCCTAGGCTGCGAGGGCTCATCAGTAAAAGGATCTTCCTAAACTATCGGTGTGTGAATATAATCCAAAAACACATTGCTGGGAATGGCTTCTCTCTTGGAACCTATCTTTGCCAAGTCATCGACTGCTTGATTTTTCAGTCGGGGTATGTGATGGAGCTCTAACCCCTCAAACTTCTTTTCCAACTTCCTCACCGCGTTGTAGTAACCAGTCAGGGCTGGGCTTCTGACGTCCCACTCCTTCATCACTTGATTGACTACCAAATCTGAGTCGTCATAGACCATGAGGCGGCGGACGCCGAGTGAGATGGCCATACGCAACCCATACAGGAGTGCTTCATATTCAGCTTCATTATTGGAGGAATCAAAGTGAATCTGGAGGACATATCTGAGCTTGTCTCCTCGGGGGGATACCAGAACCACGCCAGCACTGGAACCATTCAGCATTTTGGATCCATCAAAGAACATGGTCCAGTGCTCCGAGTGAACTTGAGTCGGTAGTTGTTGTTCAATCCACTCGGCGAGGAAATCTGCTATTGCTTGGGACTTAATAGCTTTCTTTGCCTCAAACTTGATATCTAAGGGAAGGAGTTCAATCGCCCATTTTTCCACTCAACCAGTTGCATTTCTGTTGTGCAGAATCTCTGACAATGGAGCGTCGCTGACGACTGTAACAGAGTGATCAGAGAAATAGTGTGCAACCTTCTTCGTGGTCATGTAAATCCCATAAATGAGCTTCTAATAGTGTGGATATCTCTGCTTTGACAGAGTCAGAACTTCAGAAATATAATAAACTGGGCGCTGAACTTTATAGGCTTTTCCCTCTTCTTCCCGCTCGACCGTAAGTACTGTACTGACAACTTGTCCAGTGGCTGCTATATAAAGCAGTAAAGGCTCTTTGCTGTTGGGGCAGCAAGCACCGGCTGGGTGGAAAGCAGGGATTTTAGCTCTGCAAATGCTGCATCAGCTTCAGGAGTCCACTCGAACTTATCTGATTTCTTCATCAGTCGGTAAAGAGGCAATGCCTTTTCACCGAGGCGAGAAATGAATCGACTTAGGACCTCCAAACAACCAGTAAGCTTCTGGACATCGTGCACACGCACAGGGCATTTCATCCGGAGTATGGCACCCACTTTCTTTGGGTTAGCATCGATCCCTCGTTCGGAAACGAGAAAACCGAGTAATTTTCCGCCTGGAACTCCAAACATGCACTTTGATGGATTAAGCTTGATATCATACCTTCTAAGGTTGGCAAAGGTTTCAGCAAGGTCAGCCAGTAGGTCGGAACCTTTACGTGACTTGACCACAATGTCATCCATGTATGCTTCCACATTCCGACTGATCTGAGTGAGCAGGCACTTCTGAATCATCTGCATGAATGTGGCTCCGGCATTCTTCAAGCCGAACGGCATAGTGACATAACAGAAGCATCCAAATGGGGTGATGAAAGCTGTTTTTATCTCGTCGGGTCCGTACAGACGGATCTGGTGGTACCCGGAGTAGGCGTCCAAAAAGGACAAACGCTCGCACCCCGCAGTCGAGTCGACTATCTGGTCAATGCGAGGGAGAGGAAAGTGATCTTTCGGGCAGGCCCGATTGATATGTTTGAAGTTGATGCACATGCGAAGAGAGTCATCCTTCTTCGGGACCATGACAACATTAGCTAACCACTCGGAGTGGTAAATCTCATGAACAAACTCAGCTGCCAAAAGCCAAGCCACCTCTTCACCGATTGCCTTCCTCTTCTATACGGCGGACCGTCGAAGATGTTCTTTGACTGGTTTCACTTTTGGGTCGACTCACAAACGGTGCTCAGCCAGTCCCCTGGGAACACCTGCCATATCTGAAGGTTTCCATGCAAAGATGTCCCAGTTCTCACGGAGGAACTGGCTGAGCGCTTCTTCCTATATGGAGTCGAGTGTCGTTGAAATGTGAGTCGGAGCAGCATTGGGATCCGTCGGGTGAATGTGAATCGACTTTGTTTCGCCAGACGACTGGAATGCTGAATCCGTGGCAGGCTTCTTGGCTCGCAACAAATCACTCGGATCTGCATTTTTTTGATATTCTTGCAATTCTACTACGGCAATCTGTGCATCGGCGATCTTTGAGCCCTTTTGGAAGCACTCTTCCGCCTTCTTCCGACTACCAGTGATAGTGATCACCCCTTTGGGACCAGGCATCTTCAATTTGAGGTACACGTAACATGGTCGAGCCATAAAGCGTGCATAAGCCGGCCTACCCAGAATAGCATGATAGGCACTCTGGAAATCCACAACCTCGAATGTCAACTTTTCTCTGCAGTAATTCTTGGAATCACCAAAAACCACGTCAAGAGCAATCTGGCCGAGTGATGCAGCCTTCTTTCCAGGAATGAACCCATGGAAACTCATATTACTTTCACTGAGTCTTGACATCGGAATGCCCATTCCTTTCAACGTCTCTGCATAAAGTATATTCAGGCCACCGCCACCATCCATCAAAACCTTAGTCAGTCGGGTGCCTTCGACTACTGGGTCGACCACCAATGCTTGCCTCCCAGGGGTGGCTATGTGCGCTGGGTGATCGGACTAGTCGAATGTAATGGCAGTCTGGGACCACTTCAAATACCTAGGTGTCATCAGAGCGACCATGTTCACTTCTCTGTTGATGACTTTCAATTGACTTTTACTCTCAACGTCAGCAAAAATCATCAGAGTGGAATTCACATGGGGATAACCATCGTCATCCTCTTCCTCATCCTCAACCTTTTCTGCTTCTTTCTCCTTTTCCTTGGGATGTTTCTCTCGGAATTGTTGGATTAGGAGTTGACATTGCCGAGTGGTATGCTTCGGGTAAATGAAATTACCCTCTTCATCTTTTTTGGTGTGGATGTGGCATGGCAAATCCAGCACATCATTTCCATCTTGATGTTTTACTTTCTTGGGGTTCCACGGTCCCTTGGGCTTCCCCTTGAACTTTCCTTGAGTCACGACTAAGGCTTCACTAGGAGCAGCTGGCTCGGCTTTGCGCTTCTGCTTTCGACTGGAGTTTCCTCCTCCGGTTTCATGGGCGACTGTTTTGTGCTTGCCACTCCGGAGTCAGTCTTCTTCTTCACCGTTGGCATATTTGGTGGCAATTTCCATCATCTGAGTCAGAGTCATATCTCCTGTCCGACCGAATTTCATATTCAACTCCCGATACTTGACGCCTTCTTTAAAGGCACAAATTGCCTGATGATCAGACACATTCTCCATCGTGTGATGCAATGTGATCCATCTCTGGATATAATCCCTCAAAGACTCATTCGGTTTCTGCACGCAACACTGTAATTCGGTCAACCCTGCCACCCGTTTTCAAGTACCTTCGAATGTTCTGACAAATACTCGGGCAAGATCTTCCCAAGTATAAATACTGCTTGGTGCTAACTGATTCAGCCATGCTCTAGCCGAGCCTTCCAGCATCAGAGGAAGGTGTTTCATGGCCACTTCATCATTGCCGCCACCAATCTGGATAGCCACTCGGTAGTCTTCAAGCCAAGTATCAGGCTTGGACTCACCAGTGAACTTACTGACTCCAGTCGCCAACCTGAAGTTGGGGGGAATCACTGCGGCCCTGATGGCTCTGCTGAAGCACTCCGGACCTGAGACATGCATCCTGCTGCTGGTTGGTATATCTCTGTCACGACCCTCTCGGTGAGCTCTGTTTTTGTCGACCAAGCCCTGAACGAGAATAGATCTCGCATCAAAGCCCGACTCTCTAGGGCCGACTGGAATCCCTCACCCCATACTGGGAGGTGTGGGCACTCGACGACGATCATCGCGATCGACTCGATGATCATACTGCTCACGGTTTCTGTACTGATCTCGTCGGTCTCCACGTCCCTCATGCCTCGAGGGCGATCTTGGGCTGTGAGCTGACTGAACCGTGTCTGCAACCACGGACCTGCTATGGATGCTATTCCGCGACTGAGATACTGCTGTATTCTGCTCTCCTGCCGCACGGAGCAAAGCTCGAATCTGCACCAGACCTCGACCAACTTCTGACTAGGAAGGTTGGATTGACTCCGCTATCCGAGCTGCAGCTGCGAGATTCTGGATCGGAGTTCGGTATACCTGAGTCGGAGGCGGAAAGAGTTGACGTCGACTGGATTTAGGAGCACGCTGTCAAGCACGCTCGTCGAGTGCGCGCTGGAGATTCTCCAGTCGAGTGCACTCAGCCAGGTTGGCCAGGCGCGCCTCCTCCAAGGCCTGGGCCTCAGGGGTTTCTCCAACGATAGGAGTGTGAAGTGCATCCATGTTCCGGCGGCAAAGTTCTTCTCTCCGCTGCGAGGAGAGGGGTTCGGGGCGGTACTCTTCATGTATACGCGACGGATCACCGCCCCCATCACCTCTGTCTTCACGGGTGAAGCCAGGAGGACTGCGCGGTCCATTGACCATCAAAACTTCTGCCGCGGGGTCGCTACTATCACACTCGGATGCAGTCTCTATGGAGCTAGTCGACAGATCGAACATGCCGTAGAGGGGTTCGTCGGGCTCGATTGCCGCGACTTGAGGGGTGGCCGACTGGCAAGCCACCGCATGCTTCACCAACCGCTGAAGCCTTGATCGACCGGAACGTTTGCTCCGGCGGGCCGCAGGGAGCGGGGAAGCCATAGGAGCCGATCGATACTGGGTCGACGGCTGCCGCAGGAGGATGCCGCGGACGCACACGCGGAAGTGTGTTGCCCCGCGCACGGGGAGTGCGTCGACGTCGAGTGGAGCCTCCTAAAGCCAAGCGGAGTCGTCGGCGACAAACACGAGCGCGCCAAGACGGATCTCGTGGCCCTCAGCCAAACCTCCGCCTGAAACCATGATGAAGTGGATCGGAAAAATTGCAACCTCTCCAACAAGTCGCTAAATTGCAACTTCTCCAAAAAGTCGCTAAGACACCTGCCCCAAGGTGGGCGCCAACTGTCGTGGTTCTAAGTATGACAGTAGAATGGGGGGTAGGAATGTAGAGGCAAGATCCTAGCTATGGAGGAGTTGTACATGCGAGTTTTACGAGTTCAGGCCCTTCTCAGAGGAAGTAACAACCCTACGTGTCGGAGCCCGGAGGCGGTAGACTGGATTATGCGGGTATGTGTTACAGGGGGTGCGAACCCTTGTCCCGGAGGAGGGGGTGGCTTATATAGAGTGCGCCAGGACCCCAGCCAGCCCACGTTACAAAGGGTTCAATGTACATTAAGGCAGGGCGTTACTGGTAATGCTAGTAATAAAGATATATAAATGATCTTTAAGGTTACAGAGTGAATGACCGATCGTTGCCAACCTGAGTGACGTTAGGCCTTCTACACTCCGAGTGGTTTATTGTATCGTCGAGTGTCTTCAAGACTATTGAGTGGAACATAGCTTTATGGTCGAGTGGACGATGATTTTTCTTTGACTGCTTCTGGTTCTTTTAGAGGTGTCCTTGGGGAGGGTATCTTGGACAGATCCATGACCCTACCCTAGGCACATAGCTTCGTCACCTCCCGCAACAACAAAAGACGAACGGAGCTAGCTGGAATGCATAGCTTGTTAGCACGAAACACAAATTCATCATTAAGAACGAACTTGTTCCAAGTTCTCCCTTCCTTACAATTCTGCAGTACATCTTTAAATTCAACATCATGCACATATTGATCTTTGATGGTCTCCAAACCAAATATTTTAAAATCAGGTTGTGAAAGCATAGTATAACGACGAGACAATGCATCAGCAATAACATTTTCTTTACCCTTCTTGTGTTTAATGACATAAGGGAAAGTCTCAATGAATTCAACCCATTTAGCATGTCGATGGTTCAATTTTGCTTGACTTCTAATGTGTTTCAAAGATTCATGATCAGAATGTATAACAAATTCCTTGGGCCATAAATAATGTTGCCATGTTTCTAAGGTCCGAACAAGAGCATATAATTCTTTATCATAAGTAGAATAGTTCAGACTAGGCCCACTCAATTTTTCAGAAAAGTATGCAACAAGTTTGCCATCTTGTAATAACACACCTCCTAATCCAATTCCACTAGCATCACATTGAAGCTCAAAAGTCTTATTAAAATCAGGAAGTTGGAGTAAAGGAGCATGTGTCAACTTATCTTTCAATACTGTGAAGGCTTCTTCCTGTGCGGTACCCCAAACAAAAGGCAAATCCTTCTTTGTAAGCTCGTTGAGAGGTGCAACAATGGTGCTGAAATCTCTCACAAAACGGCTATAAAAACCAGCGAGGCCAAGGAAACTCCTCACTTGTGTGACCGTTTTGGGCTATGGCCAACTCTCAATAGCTTCAATCTTGGCTTTATCAACTTCAATTCCCTGTGGAGTAACAACATAGCCAAGAAAAGATACTCGGTCGGTGCAAAAGGTGCACTTTCCAAGGTTACCAAACAAACGTGCATCACGTAGAGCAATAAAAACAACACGTAAATGTTCCAAATGTTCCTCCAAAGTTTTGCTATAAATCAATATGTCATCAAAGTAAACTACCACAAATCATCCAATGAAAGCACGTAAAACTTCGTTCATTAATCTCATGAAAGTACTAGGTGCATTAGTTAACCCAAAAGGCATGACTAACCACTCATATAATCCAAACTTAGTTTTAAATGCTGTTTTCCATTCATCTCCCAATTTCATACGAATTTGATGGTATCCACTATGCAAATCAACTTTGGAGAATATTGTAGAGCCACTCAATTCATCAAGCGTATCATCTAGCCTAGGAATAGGATGAAGATAACGAATAGTAATATTATTAATGCCTCTACAATCAACACACATACGCGATGTACCATCCTTTTTAGGCACTAGTATAATAGGAACATCACAAGGACTAAGAGATTCACGTATATAACCTTTGTTGAGCAACTCTTATACTTGACTCATAATCTCCTTCGTCTCCTCTGGATTGGTACGGTATGGTGCATGGTTGGGTAATGATGCACCGGGATTTAAGTCAATTTGATGCTCAATCCCTCGAATATGTGGTAATCCCGGTGGCACGTCTTGTGGAAATACGTCAGTGAACTCCTACAAAATGTTAGTGACAGCAGGAGGCAAAGAGGAAGGCACATCCTCGAATGAAAATAATGCCTCTTTCCACACAAAAGCATAGCAAACAGATTTGCTAAAATCTAGATCATCAATATCAGATTTGGTGGGAAGTAAACATGCACTTTTCAATTTAATTTCAGAAACAACATTAGATGGTTTATTATTAGGCTTCATATGTTGCTCAAATTCTTTTGCCACAATCTGATTTTCACTCTTATTTTGCTCCTGTTTTGCTTTATTAGCTCTATTAATATCATCTTTCAAAATTGAATCAGGAGTCATAGGAAGCAAAGTAATATTTTTGTCCTTATGAACAAGAGTATACTGATTGTTTCTACCATGGTGTACAGAATTTTTATCAAATTGCCATGGTCTACGAAGTAATAAGGAACATGCTTGCATAGGTACCACATCACAATCAACATAATTAGCATATGTAGAGATACTAAAGTGCACACGAACAGTACGTGTTACCTTAACCTTGCCGCTGTTGTTGAACCATTGGATGTAGTAAGGATGTGGATGTGGTCTTGTGGTGAGAGATAACTTCTCCACCATCTCCATGCTAGCCAAGTTGTTCCAGCTCCCTCCATCTATGATGATGTGAACAGAACATTCCTTCACAACTCCCTTTGTATGGAACAAATTATGCCTCTGATTTTGCTCAGCTTGTGTAACCTGCACACTCAAAACACGTTGAGCAACTAAACATTCATACCTGTCAGCATCTTTAGCAGCCATGTACTGCGTCTCATGATCAGAATAATCTCCACCGTGTTCTTCATCTGTAATAAGAGCCAAAGTCTCCTCATCATAGTCACTAGCGGACTCATACCCACCATCCGCAGTAGCAATCATCACACGCTGAGATTTGCATTCTCTCGCAAAATGTCCTCTTCCCTTACAACGACGACAAATAATATCACTTGTGTGCCCCGTTGATGCCATGGAAGAAGAAGAGCTCCGCGCAGGCCCGGCAGGTGTGCTCTTGGCAGATAGTGGTGGTTGTGCCTGCTTTCTTGTATCACGGCTGGAGGTGGCACCTGATGGAGGTGCTGGTGTAGTGGAAGTAGAGGATGCACGTGGTGTCCATGATGAAGATCGACCTGCAGAAAAGTTAGTTCGCGCCAATGCCTGTCGATCCTGCACTTCACGTTCAGGTTTACAAGCAAGATGGAATAAACGAGTGATATTAGTATACTCCTATACTCTAGAATGGTCTGAATCTCTCTATTTGATCCACCCATAAAACGTTCAAGCACATCTTCATTCTCCTCTACAATACCACATCTAATCATGCCAGTTTCTAATTCCTGATAATATTCTTCTACAAAAAAATTTCCTTGTCTTAAACGCTGCAATTTTTGAAGTAATTCACGTTGATAATATGGTGGAAGCCAACGAGTACGCATAACAATTTTCAAAGCAGCCCAAGTAGTTGGAATAGGATATAATCTACAATGTTCAGACCACCAAACACATGCGAAGCTAGTGAAAGCACAAACAGCAGCAGGAACACATCTCTCGTCAGGATATTGTAAACCTGTAAAACGCTGTTCAGTTTCTAACTCCCAAGTAAGATATATATCAGGAACATATCTACCCTCAAATGGTGGATATTCAATTTCAGTTTAGGAAGATGGTCATGATCTCATACCTCACATGGTGGTGCAGCCCTACCGTTGCGATGATATACCTGAGGACGACCTGGTGGTGGTGGTGCTGGTGGTTGCACGTAGTTCTGATTTTGATCAACCTCATCCTCGTAATGGTCCTCCACCTCTGCAGTAGCAGCAGGAGCAACAGAAGCATCAACAACGGCACCAGAATTTTGCCCAGGGTCAATGGGAACGCGCTGTGCTCGTCCCACTTGATTTGGGGAGCGACGTTGTTGTTGTTGTTGTTGTTGTTGTTGTTGTTGTTGTTGTTGTTGTTGTTGTTGTTGTTGTTGTTGTTGT
>NC_041386.1:288136414-288156525 GCF_002162155.2 Triticum dicoccoides
AGGTGCGTTAGGGGCAGCCGGTGGTGGTGGTGGAAGACGCGTGAGCAATTCATAAAACTTCTTATCGAGCTTTGTGTCGAACGTCTTCTCCATGCCATCTATCTTCTCCATGGCCTCTTCAAATCTTTTTAGCACATCTTGCACCTGTCCACTCATCATTTGCTGAAATTTATCATGCAACTCCTTATTCGTCATGTTCTCCCAGTCAGCCTCGTCGGCTTGTGATCCTACCATGGTTAGCAGCAATAGAAACACATAAGAATATGATCCTACAGACTACTAACAAGAGGTGGTGGTGGGTGTCACAAATCCATCAAGCAAATCTCAAATTCTTACTAGTTCTTACCCAGCAGCAGGCAGTGATCGGCAACCGTCGTAGTCAAAACTCTCAAAGCTTGGATAGAGCGATTACCAGGGAAAATCAAACGCACGACGTAGATGTATGTGGAGCTGGGACGGCTTATAATATGGTAGCAAAAAGGGTCAGCAATAATCAATTCAGAGATGCAAAGTTGAATAAACGCTCAACGATGATACTGTGCTGGTCCTAGGCTAGACCGTGCTAGAGACGCGAGCCTAGCACACTAACAAAAACATGGCGCTGCACGTAAACAAGGGAAAAGCACATTCTGGAACTTTTTTTTCGCTCTGTTTTTTTGGCGCTCCTCTTTTTTTTGTGAAAAATCACTATAATGGCGAGTGTCTCAAAACTCTTCCCTCGTCAAACTGATAGGGTGGGCACGAAATTTTTTTGACTTTTTTTTTCAGAAATCAGGGGAGCGACGATGAAAAAGTGCGACAAAAAATCACTATGATGGCAGGTGGCTCAAAAGACTCAGAAAAGCCTAATAATAGGATAGGGAAAAAATATTTTTGCCTATGAAAATTTTGGCCTAAAAACTGCCCGGGGGTCTCCAGATTCTTTTTTTCCGAAACCTACTTAGGCAAGGAAATACGAATCGGAAATTAGACGGACCTCGAAAACAAACCTAATATGAAAGGAACTCAGATTGGTGGTGGATATATATGGTGGCAGGATATGGCAGCGGTGGTGGTATAAGGATACAGATTGGTGGTGGTATATGGATACGGATTGGTGATGGTACATGAAGACGGATCGATGGCGGATAAGCAGTGGTGGTAGATGACAGGGGCGATGATGATGGTGTGGCGGCAGCGTGACAACTTATGACCAGAACTCGAAACTCTAAAAGACTAGACTCTAAGACCAGCAACTAGACACGACGATCCAACCGCAAATTCAACAAAGCAAAATACTGAAAAGACTATGCAAAGGCTCAGATTGGTTCGGATATGATGAACTAACCCTAATTTTTTTTGGCTTTTTTCGTGGACTGTAGGTATGAAGTACAGACTCGATCTAAACTACGCAAAACTGTAAAATCTTACCGAGCAACCTGGAAATCTGATACCACTTGATAGAGGCGAAGGTGTCCCGATGTTTCGATGAGATAGATATCGTTTTCTGTGGGAGTCGACTTTGATGATTCGACTACGAACGTGCGAAGACGTCACGCCTTAGCAATCGCTAAACCAACTTCTGAGGGTTATTGACCACGCCGGAGCACGATCAACCTGACCAGAAAGTTCTATTTCATGCGAGCAAACGAAGAACAAGCAAGAAACTGAGATTGCAATCTGGATATTGCGAATAAAAGAGGAAAGCTTTATTAATGAAGTTGGGGTTCTATGACGTCTTGGTCTGGTCGTTGGACACAAACGAAGTACGCGAAGTTGCAGCTATGGCGAACTTTTAATCTAAACAAAACCCAAAGTCTAAACGACACCCTAAGGGGTGTATATATGGAGGAGGAGGGGGGGGGGGGATTTTGTGGCCCTTGGAGGAGGGGTCCGAAACCAACCCCAACTCTTGTTTCCCCACACATACGGACTCTAAAAACAGCCTATACTTAAGTATTTCGAAAATACATGGGCCTGGCCCAATAATAAGGTGACGCAACACCTAAAATAGCCTTTGGACGAAATTTATGAAGTGGCATCTTTGTATATTTCGTCCAAGGATTCATGCACTCCTTATGGTGGCTTCAAAGTCCTGAAATCATCACTTGTAACCCCGTTCTTGATCCCCTTGCGCATGCCATCATCTCCATGCTTGAACTTCCTTCAAGGTTCATCTTTCTTGTCCAAGCTAGGCCCTTCATTTGTAAGCAAAACAAATGTATCCAATTTAGGCAGCATCCTATTCTCATGAACATTAGAATCGTTACCAAGAAACGGAAGTACCTGATAATTCAATTGGCGTGCGCGAGCTCTAGTAATTGGTCCAGTATGTATAGCAGCAGGGGATGTGGGTGTAACAATGGTATTGATGTCCTCATCAGAGTGGATCGAACAAGGTCGAACCATCAGGACGTTTGACCCCCCTTTAATAGTAGATATACTAGCGGGTAGTGCGCGGCGTGCACGCCGCGCCACATAGAGTGATAAGCTATTTAGTTAGTTTTGTAGTATTTGATAAGTTGTCCCAAGACTTTATTTATGGCAAAGGTTCATAAAAAGAGAGTGCCAATGTTTTCTTTTCCAAAATTTAGTAGTCCATTGTAGGAATTGAGGCGTTACATAATTATTCATACTAAAAAGGAACACATTTAGCTTATACATGCAAAGAAAGCCTACGGTACATGGTATTGATAGCTAATAGAGCAGAAAGTTTTACACTTATGTTTTTATATAGAACTGAAACAAAGAAAAAGTGTGTAGACATGTTATTAAGTCAATCATGTCAACCTACTAATTGTCATGTAAATGACAATAGAACGAAAAGGTTATTAATCTAACGTCAGATTTATAGACCTTGAGAGCGTACAATGTTACGACCGTCTGATCACGCGCAAATCTTGATGCTCGCTGGTTGACACATCAGCCCGTAAAAATGTTCGTGGCCTAGAACAAACCATGTGAACACCCGTTTTCTATACAGCTCCCCTCGCCCACTCGTCCCCAACCCACTCTTATCCATTCCGGTAATAGAGAGGCAAAGGAGATGCAGCAGCAACACTGATCTGCTGGTGGTGGCCATGGCGGGTCCCGCGGCATGGGGCAGCTGCTCCCAGCGGCCGACGGCCACGCACATCACACCCCAAGCATGAACTGCTCCACTTCCCCTGCTCCTACAAGCTATGCACAACTCGTCACCTTCCATGCAAAGCGACAACGGCGGCCTCGGAGGACTAGTGTAGCCATAGCTGGTCTCGATTCGAAGCGCGGCGGTAGGGCAAGGTGCGTGTAAGCCGCTCGGCATGAGCGGGCGACAACGCGCATCTGTGAAAGATGTTATCCTCGGCGCCGTAGCCACTCGATGCGGCCCACACCTCATGGACACTGGTGAGTCCCTTGGAAGAATAAAATGCATCATGAGTCCTAAAACTATTGAAGGTGTGTCAGTTTAGTCCTATAACTTTGAAACTGCAGTTTTGGGTCCTAAAACTATTGGAGATGTGTCAGTTTAGTCCTATAACTTCAGAACAGCAGTTTTGTGTTCCAAAACTATGTAAGTTTGTTCATCTCAGGTCCTAAGCTTGCATGGCTAGCATCTATGGTGCATTTTCTCAAATGAGCTCTTTATATGTGTTTACTTCTCCAAAAGTGGTCCATACACTTTGACATCGCAAAGTGTGTTGCAACATGCACGTCCATCACCTGTGTGGCCATGAGCTATAGTGCAGCCTCACTGAGAGGTTTGGCGCGGCCACCTTGGAGACCCTGAGCCAGTCCGCATGGAGGACGACATCCCTCTCCCTGTACGCGGCCGCCGAGGAGACCTCAAGCCAATCGGGATGGAGAATGCCATCCCACCTCTGTCCCTCTCATGACATTGTCATTGCCCCAACACCCTTGTCATAGAGATGGGCGTGTAGTTTGTTTTTTAGGCACGAGCATGGCCTGTGACACCCGGATAATTAAGCTACAATAATTCTCTCCTAATGATGCCACGTCACTACGATTATTGGCGCTAATCTCGTGTTAGTTCAAAAACGATTCAAATTCAAAATCAAACAAACAATAGAAGTTTTCAAATAATAAAACTAAAATGTCCGGAGTGTGCCAATTAATGCATAGGTATTTATGGTGAAGGAACCACGCTTCTACAGGATGTCTAAATACTTGAAAATGAATTAATACAAAAGAGAAAATAAACAAAAGGGAAAAGAATAAAAACAGAAAACAAAACTACAAAATAAAAATAAAAGGAGAAGAGGCCCCCTGGCCAACTGGGCCAGACGGCCCAGCTGGCCGACCCGCTGGCCCACTCAGCCGGCCCAGTTGCCTTGGCCTATATGGCCTCCCCCCACTAACCCTAGCAACCACCCACACCACCCCCACTTCTCCCCCACGAACCCCCATCTCCCCTCGCTCCTCCCCCTGCCCTCCCGATCTGAATCGGGGGCAGACAGCCCCGTCGCCGCCGCCCGTCGCCCCGCACCACATCGGTGCCCCTTGCGATGCCACCTCACCACCGGCCGCCGCCATCCTCCCCGCGCTCCACCGCGTTTGTCACTGCATCCGCCTCGTCTACTTCCGCTACGGTCATTGGAGCGCCCAGAATGGGTCGTCGTCGTCGTGCCTCTCCCTCCCGCTGCTCCGATGCCATCCGTCCTCCCCGAGCACGCTGCCTAACCCTACAGCCTCGACGTGAGCCCCATCATCGTTTCCCCTTGCCTCTCATTCCCTCCCTGACGCTTTAGGTCGCCGACCCCGCCGGACCCGCGCTTGCGGTGAGCGTGCGCTCACCGTGTCCCTGCCGCTCGCTGATGCTCCGCCTCGCGCTCTTCGCATCACCGCTGGACGCATCACCTATGCGCCCGCCGGCCTCTGCCCCGCACACCACGCCGCACGCGTGCTCACCGCTGGCAGCGCCCATCCGCCGTTTGCCCCGCGCCGACGGTCGTTCTCGCCGGCCCCTGCCAGCCGGCCAGCGCCGGCCACCCCTGATTTGGCCGCCGCCGCGCCCTTGGGCATGCGCCCAAGCGGGCAAGAGCCCGGTGCCCGCTGCGCCCGCTTGAGCCGCCCAACGCCCACACCTAGCGCCCAATTGGCCATGGGCCTATGACAAGTGGGGCCCGGCCCCAGAACGTTAATAATAAAAAAAGAGTTTTAAAATAAATAAATAAATAAATAATAAATGATAAAAAGTATATTAATTAATTAATTAAATTAACTTAATTAATTAATGTTTAATTAACCTAATTAACTAGTGTTAATTAACTAAACAATAATTAGATTAGTTAAAACCTAATTAGGCCGAACAGACAATGACATGTGGGACCCACACGTCAGGTTGACCAGTCAACCCTGTTGACTGCTGACGTCAAATACTATTCTGGATAATGTTGGATTAAATAAATTAAACAAATCCTAAAAATGATTTTAATCTTTTAAAATCAATATAAAATAAACCGCAACTCAGATGGAAAAACTTTGTACATGAAAGTTGCTCAGAATGACGAGACGAATCCGGATACGCAACCCGTTCGTCCGCCACGCATCCCTAGCATAGCGAACACGCAACTTTCCCCCTTCGGTCACCTGTCCGAAAACGCGAAACACCGGGAATACTTTCCCAGATGTTTCCCCCCTTCATCGGTACCACCTCGTACCGCGTTAGGGCACCCCTAGCACCGATACTTGTCATGTCATGCATTGCTATGCATCTGTTTGCTTAATATTTATTGTTTCTTCCCCCTCTTCTCTCGCTAGACACCGAGACCGACGCCGCTGCTACCCAGTACGACTACGATGTTGATGACCCCTCATTCTTGCCAGAGCAACCAGGCAAGCCCCCCCATTGATCACTAGATATCGCCTACTCTCCTCTATACTGCTTGCATTAGAGTAGTGTAGCACGTTACTGCTTTTCGTTAATCCTATTCTGTTGCATAGCCTGTCACTATTGCTACAACTATTGATACCTTACCTGCAATCCTAAATGCTTAGTATAGGATGCTAGTTTACCATCAGTGGCCCTACATTCTTGTCTGTCTGCCATGCTATACTACTGGGCCGTGATCACTTCGGGAGTTGATCACGGGCATATGATATATAATTATACTGTTACATTACTTATGATACTGTTCGGAGATGGGGGTTGAAGGGGCAGGTGGCTCCATCCAGGTAGTGGTGGGCCTGAGTTCCCGACGGTCCCCGACTGTTACTTTGAGGCGGAGCGACAGGGCAGGTTGTGACCACCTAGGAGAGAGGTGGGCCTGGCCCTGGTCGATGTTCGCGGATACTTAACACGCTTAACGAGATCTTGGTATTTCATCTGAGTCTGGCCATTGGCCTATACGCACTAACCATCTACGCGGGGAATGTTATGGGCACTCGACGTCATGGTATCATCCAAAGACTTCGTGACGTCAGCGACTGAGCGGCGCGCACCGGGTTGGACCGTGTAATGCAACTTCCTTTGTAATGGAGGTTGCTAGGTCTGCTCTCCGGCCGCCCTTGCATCGTGCAGGTGTGCAATGGGCGATGGGCCTAGACCCCTGCGCCATAGGATTTAGACCAGCGTGCTGACCTCTCTATTGTGCCTAGGTAGGGTTGCGACGTGTTGATCTTCCGAGGCCGGGCATGACCCACGAAAGTGTGTCTGGCCAAATGGGATCGAGCGTGTTCGGTTATGTGGTGCACCCCTGCAGGGAAGTTAATCTATTCGAATAGCCGTGATCTTCGGTAACAGGACGACTTGGAGTTGTACCTTGACCTTATCACAACTAGAACCGGATACTTAATAAAACACGCCCTTCCATGTGCCAGATACGACCGGTGATAGCTCTCTCACAGGGCGACGAAGGGAGGATCACAGGTTAGGATTATGCTACATGATGCTACTTGGTGAACTTACTATCTACGCTCTTCTTCTGATGCAAGATGGAGGTTACTAGAAGCGTAGTCTTCAAAAGGACTAGCTATCCCCCTCTTATTCCAGCATTCTGCAGTTCATTCCACATATGATACCCTCAATCCATTTGATACCAATGCATACATATGTAGTGTAGCTCCTTGCTTGCGAGTACTTTGGATGAGTACTCACGGTTACTTTGCTCCCCCTTTTCCCCCTTCCTATACTTGATTGCCGCGACCAGACGATGGATTCCAGGAGCCAGACGCCACTATCGATGACGACTACTACTACTCGGGAGGTGCCTACTACTACATGCAGCCCGCTGACGACGACCAGGAGTAGTTTAGGAGGATCCTGTTGGGGATCATAGCAGAAATTTAAAATTTTCCATGCATCACCAAGATCAATCTATGGAGTAATCTAGCAATGAGGGGAAGGGGAGTGCATCTACATACCCTTGTAGATCGCTAAGCGGAAGCGTTACTAGAACGCAGATGAGGTAGTTATACTCGTTGCGATTCAGATCGCGGTCGATTCCGATCTAAGCGCCGAACAACGTCACCTCCGCGTTCAACACACGTGCAGCCCGGTGATGTCTCCCATGCCTTGATCCAGCAAGGAGAGAGGGAGAGGTTGGGGAAGACTCCGTCCAGCAGCAGCACGACGGCGTGGTGGTGGTGGAGGAGCGCGGCACTCCAGCAGGGCTTCGCCAAGCACTATGAGAGACGAGGAGGGAGAGAGGTAGGGCTGCACCTTGGGAGAGGGAGACTCGTGTGTTGTGAAGCCACAAAACCTCCACTATATATAGGGGCAAGGGCAAGGGGAGGCTCCCTAGGGTTTCCCCTAGGGGGGCGGCGGCCAGGGCAGATGGGATCTCCCCCTTGGGTGACTTGGCCCCCAAGCCAGGAAGTGGGAACCCTAGATGGGGCGCCCCAAACCCCCTGGTCACGTGGGAATAGGTGAGGGGGGTGCACAGCCCCTTAGTGGGCTGGTTTGCCCCCTTCCCTTGGCCCATGAAGCCCCCAACACTTGCCGGGGCTGCCGAAACACCTTTCGGTCATGCTGGTCATCACCCGGTACCTCCGAAACACTTCCGGACTCCAAAACCCTTCGTCCAATATATCAATCTTCACCTCCAGACCATTCCGGAACTCCTCGTGACGTCCGGGATCTCATCCAGGACTCCGAACAACATTCGGTAACCGCGTACATACTTTCCCTATAACCATAGCGTCATCGAACCTTAAGTGTGTAGACCCTACGGGCTCGGGAATAATGCAGACATGACCGAGACATCTCTCTAGTCAATAACCAACATCGGGATCTAGATACCCATGTTGGCTCCCACATGTTCCATGATGATCTCATCGGATGAACCACGATGTCAAGGATTCAGTCAATCCCGTATACAATTCCCTTTGACTTCCGGTATAGTACTTGCCCGAGATTCGATCGTCGGTTTCCCGATACCTTGTTCAATCTCATTACCGGCAAGTCTCTTTACTCGTTCCGTAACACATCATCCCGTGATCAACTCCTTGGTCACATTGTGCATGTTATGATGATGTCCTACCGAGTGGGCCCAGAGATACCTCTCCGTTTACACGAAGTGACAAATCCCAGTCTCGATTCGTGCCAACCCAACAGACACATTCGGAGATACCCATAGTGCACCTTTATAGCCACCCAGTTACGTTGTGGCGGTTGGTACACCCAAAGCATTCCTACGGTATCCGGGAGTTGCACAATCTCATGGTCCAAGGAAATGATACTTGACATTAGAAAAGCTTTGGCAGACGAACTATACGATCTTGTGCTAGGCTTAGGATTGGGTCTTGTCCATCACATCATTCTCCTAATGATGTGATCCCGTTATCAATGACATCCAATGTCCATGGTCAGGAAACCATGACCATCTATTGATCAACGAGCTAGTCAACTGGAGGCTTACTAGGGACATGTTGTGGTATATGTATTCACACATGTATTACAGTTTCCGGTTAATACAATTATAGCATGAACAATAGACAATTACCATGAACAAGGAAATACAATAATAACCATTTTATTATTGCCTCTAGGGCATATTTCCAACAGTCTCCCACTTGCACTAGAGTCAATAATCTAGTTCACATCACTATGTGATTGCAATGAATCCAACACCCATGTGGTTTGTTCATATCTTGCTTGTGAGAGAGGTTTATTAGTCAATGAGTCTGAACCTTTCAGATCCATGTGTACTTTACAAATCTCTATGTCATCTTGTAGATGCAGCTACCACGCGCTACTTGGAGCTATTCCAAATAACTGTTCTACTATACGAATCCGGTTTACTACTCAGAGTCATCCGGATTAGTGTCAAGTTTGCCTCGACGTAACCCTTTATGACGAACTCTTTTACTACCTCCATAATCGAGAAAATTCCTTAGTCCACTAGTTACTAAGGATAAGTTCGACCGCTGTCGTGTGATCCATTCCTGGATCACTCTTGTACCCCTTGACTGACTCATGGCAAGGCACACTTCAGGTGCGGTACACAGCATAGCATATTGTAGAGCCTACGTCTAAAGCATAGGGGACGACCTTCGTCCTTTCTCTCTCTTCTACCGTGGTCAGGTGTCGAGTCTTACTCAATACTCTCACCTTGTAACACAGCTAAGAACTCCTTCTTTGCTGATCTATTTTGAACTCCTTAAAATCTTGTCACGGTATGTATTCATTCGAAAGTACTATTAAGCGTTTTTGATCTATCCTTATAGATCTTGATGCTCAATGTTCAAGTAGCTTAATCCAGATTTTCCATTGAAAAGTACTTTTCAAATAACCCTGCATGCTTTCCAGAAATTCTACATCATTTCTGATCAACAATATGTTAACAACATATACTCATAAAAAATTCTATAGTGCTCCCACTCACTTCTTTGGAAATACAAGTTTCTCATAAACTTTGTATATACCCAAAATATTTGATCATCTCATCAAAGCGTACATTCCAACTCTGAGATGCTTACTCCAGTCATTAGAAGGATTGCCGGAGCTTTGCATACTTGTCAACATCTTTCAGGATTGACAAAACCTTCTGGTTGTATCACATACAACCTTTCCTGAAGAAAAATGTCGAGGAAACAATGTTTTTTTACATCCTATCTGCAAGAATTCATAAATAATGCAGTAACTGCTAACATAATTCCAACAGACTCTTAGCATCGCTACGAGTGAGAAAGTCTCATCGTAGTCAACTCCTTGAACTTGTCGGGAAACATCTTAACGACAGGTCGAGCTTTCTTAATGGTGACACTTACCATCATTGTCTGTCTTCCTTTTAAAATCCATCTGCACCCAACAGCCTTACGACCATCAAGTGGTTCTTTCAAAGTCTATACTTTCTTTTATACATGGATCCTCTCTCGGATTTTATGACCTCAAGCCATTCTCCGGAATCTGGGCCCAGCATCACTTCTCCATAGCTCGTAGGTTCATTGTTGTCTAGCAACATGACTTCCAAGACATGATTACGTACCACTCTGAAGTAGTATGCATCCTTGTCGACCTATGAGGTTTGGTAGTGACTTGATCCGAAGTTTCATGATCACTATCATAAGCTTCCACTTCAATTGGTGTAGGTGCCACAAGAACAACTTCCCGTGCCCTGCTACACACTAGTCGAAGTGACGGTTCAATAACCTCATTAAGTCTCCACCATCCTCCCACTCAATTCTTTCGAGAGAAACTTTTCCTCGAGAAAGGACCCGTTTCTAGAAACAATCACTTTTGCTTACGGATCTGAAATAGGAGGTATACCCAACTATTTTTGGGTATTCTATGAAGATGCATTTCTCCGCTTTGGGTTCGAGCTTATCAGCGTGAAACTTTTTCACATATCGCAGCCCCAAACTTTTAAGAAATGACAACTTAGGTTTCTCTAAACCATAGTTCATACGGTGTCGTCTCAACGGAATTGTGTGCTGCCCTATTTAAAGTGAGTGCGATTGTCTCTAATGCCTAACCCATAAACGATAGTGGTAATTCGATAAGAGACATCATGGTTTGCACCATATCCAATAGGGTGCAGTTGTGATGTTCGGATACACCATCACACTATGGTGGTCCAGATGGTATTAGTTGTGAAACAATTTCCACAATGTCTTAATTGTGTGCCAAACTCGTAACTCAGATATTCATCTCTATGATCATATCATAGACATTTTATCATCTTGTCACGACGATCTTCAACTTCACTCGGAAATTACTTAAACCTTTCAATAATTCAGACTTGTGTTTGATCAAGTAAATATACTCAGCATCTACTCAAATCATCTGTGAAGTAAGAACATAACGATATCCATTGCGTGCCTCAGCACTCATTGGACTGCATACATCAAAATGTATTACTTACAACAAGTTGCTTTCTTGTTCCATCTTACTGAAAACGAGGCCTTTCAGTCATCTTGCCCATGTGGTATGATTTGCATGTCTCAAGTGATTCAAAATCAAGTGAGTCCAAACGATCCATCTTCATGGAGTTTCTTCATGCATATCTACCAATAGACATGGTTCGCATGTCTCAATCTTTTCAAAAACGAGTGAGTCCAAAGATCCATCAACATGGAGCTTCTTCATGCGTTTTATACCAACATGACTCAAATGGCAGTGCCACAAGTGAGTGGTACTATCATTACTATCTTATATCTTTTGGCATGAACATGTGTATCACTACGATCGAGATTCAATAAACCATTCATTTTAGGTGCAAGACCATTGAAGGTATTATTCAAATAAACAGAGTAACCATTATTCTCAATAAATGAATAATCGTGTGGCAATAAACATAATCCAATCATGTCTATGCTCAACGCAAACACCAAATAACAATTATTTCAGTTTAACACCAATCCCGATGGTAGAGGGGGCGTGCGATGTTTGATCACATTTACCTTGGAAACACTTCCAACACATATCGTCATCTCACCTTTAGCTAGTCTCCGCAGCCTTTTATTTCGAGTTACTAACGCTTAGCAACCGAACCGGTATTTATTACCCTGGTGCTACTAGGAGTACTAGTAAAGTACACAATAATATGACGTATATCCAAAATACTTCTGTCGACCTTGCCAGCCTTCTCATCTACCAAGTATCTAGGGTAGTTCTGCTTCAGTGACCGTTCCCCTCATTATAGAAGCACTTAGTCACGGGTTTGGTTCAACCCTAGGTTTCTTCACTAGATCAGCAACTGATTTGCCGTCTCATGAAGTATCCCTTCTTTCCCTTGCCCTTCTTGAAACTAGTGGTTTAACCATCAACAATTGATGCTCCTAATTGATTTCTGCTTTCGCGGTGTCAAACATCGTGAGTTGCTCAAGCCTCATCAAAAGCGAGAAGTAAAATGAAAGGTTATGCATTGAAGAAGTGGGAGTCGACCTTGAGCCTTTGCGTTCATGCCCATGGACCCGATGTGGAACTTTTCATCGAAGCTTCTTGCAAATGATAATAATCTCCTTGTTATAAGTTCATCCTATATCTATGTTTGGTCCTTTGCAATCATGGTTCCAACCATATTTTCTCCTTAATACCATTTCTCGGACAAGTTGAAGTACTTGTCTTGTGCAGATCATTGCACCTGTCCAACCTTTACTTTGATCTACTGTCGAGTATTACACTATGATATCTTGATAATGTCATGGTACTACATAACTTCTTATGGGTTCTTCATTAACTATTATTTCTCACCGATTCTAATTTTTCTGGGTTCTGGGTTGTCGTTAGCCGAAAACACCGATATGTGAACTGATTCCGCATTCCGGTTCGATAACCCTAATTAATTTTTGTTTCTTATGAGTTTAATAATCCTTCAAGTCATTCCTAGCCTGATCGATTATACCATTATTGGGCTAATTTTTAACTGTGCTACCTGGTCCTTCTTCACGGAGAACAAATTTCGACAGTGAGCTAATATTACGTCAATCTTCCTTGTCATATCATTTCTCCTTGAATAGCAAACTTGATTTCGAGTTTGTTTCATGCCCATGGTTCTGATAACTTTCGCTTCACCCGTCCTTTTGCTTGATGTCATCGATTATCGATTATATCCTGATGAAACCCCTCGACAAGTGTGTCGTGATCATCATCAAAATTTTGACCTCTTCCAGGATATCAATTGAATTCATGATGATAAGTACCATCCTTGCCCTCGATGATTTGTGTTTTCATCGACCACTTTACTGCCTTTTGTTCAACACAAACTTGTTCGTGTTTTGTGTTATACCTTGAGATCCTTGCTACCCAATAGTTGTTCTTCTTTACCTTGGAAGTATTGCCATCTTTTATGTCAAGAAAGTCATGAGAATTTCACCACCTCCTAAGAGATCTTGATACAGGTGATACTTCTTGCCATATACGTTCACTCCTTGGTCCCGTGTTGTTTCTAAACCAAAAAACCGACAATTGATCTATGATGTGCGACTTCAAAACTTCTAGCAACCCTAGTGCTTGTAAGTTATTGGTCGATAGTTTCATTCTAAGTTTATTGCTTATTGAATCATCATTCAAACATTGACCGTGGTACCCAATCTAGATTTCAGGGTGCACCTTTCTATCATTGTTAAATTGTGTATGTGTTCCTTGAGCATACATCATTATACCATTTGATCTTTTGGAAATCTTGATGAATTGTCGCTAAGTTCATCAGTCACCTCCTCATCCTCTCCTTGATTTAATGAGGAACTCTTGTTTCGAGACTTGCTTCCATAGTTCATTTCCTGAGAGTCTTACAATGACATCTCGTCAAATTTCTGTTGCACCTTTTTCTTCTGAGACATCCTGAGTCTGAGGTATCCTGACACCGATCAGATCTGAATCTCGGTCAGTTATGATGGTTGGAACGTATTTTCGAGAGTTATATCATTGGTCCTCATATGACCCAGTAAGGTGATGTCATGCCTAGCACACCTGGCTGGAGGGCCTATTGTTATAGTTGCCTTTTTAGCAAGGTTAGCCATTCTTCCATGAGGAAATTGTAAGACTTATTCTACAAGCCATTCCTGATGGGTCCTTTGTGTCTCCAAAGTCTGACCTTCACCTGATGACCATGTCAATGCTATCTCGATGCATGTCTACGGTACTCCAATTTTCAACAAGAACATTTGAAGCCCAATGCTAAATGTTTCCTACTCAATTATCCAAACACCGCTGTATGGGTAATGTCATGAAATTTCTCTCCCCTTACCTAAAGAGTTTTCTGCATCATATCCTGTCATGGATGTCATGCTCTGCTTGTCCTTGGGAAGGATATACCCTTGAAATATGTGTTTAAACACATTTTCCTTTCCATTGTTCTGTTTAATCTGATAATCATATTTTACTTTCCATTGTTTGGTTTAACCTTTCTTGTGATCTATATGATCTAAGCAGCAATATTCTCCTACTTATGTAAACACCTCGGTGTACAATCCTGTCAACAAGACCCAGTTACTATTGTTGATGACATTTCGGTAACCACCGCTGGACAAGAACTTTGCCTATTGGTCCGCCTCGTTCAACAAGCAGAAAATGGTTCTCTTCATCCCTCGCCCTTGGTACCGACGTTGTTGCCGACATAATCGACATGCTATCCTCTGACATGCCTTGTTATCATGACTATGCAAAATATCATCGCCCTTTCTACTTTTAACCCACGTGGTGGGCCCATAACCCACAGGTCCCAGGATCGAAACCTGACTCTTCGGTACACCCCTTGTTTCCAAGGTTCTTCCTCGCGCGTGGCCTCATATGTTATTCACGAGCCACCTTCCGAGAGATCATCAATTCTGGTATGAAACACAATACTTATTCCCGTTGCTCCGAACCCCTTTCACACTCTGTTTCAGGCATCGAACGATTGCCTACCCGCTTGAAACTTCTCATGGTACCTTTTTTTACTTTGCTCTTGATATCTTCTTAAGTTTCAATTCGAGAGATACTTATGCTTCTTCCCCTAAGTTAACCGTCCGATGCTCAATTTTTTTAGAGTCCGTCCTTATAGAGTTTTTCCCCCTCTTATCCTTTTGCAAGCACGGTGAAGATCCTGAAGGAAGAACGACAACTTCATCATGATGCATTGATGCATAGGAATGGAGACATCAACGATATGGATCGACCTCTTCGAGAAGAGCAACCAAGACCGAGAAGTTTCATTAGAATTTCGTAACCAGACCTTCCCCCGTTTTCCACCTCTTAAATCTCGGGACGAGATTTCTTGTAGTGGAGGAGAATTGTGACACCCGGATAATTAAGCTACAGTAATTCTCTCCTAATGATGCCACGTCACTTCGATTATTGGCGCTAATCTCGTGTTAGTTCAAAAACGATTCAAATTCAAATTCAAAATCAAACAAACAATAAAAGTTTTCAAATAATAAAACCAAAATGTTCGGAGTGTGCCAATTAATGCCTAGGTATTATGGTGAAGGAACCACGCTTCTACAGGATGTATAAATACTTGAAAATGAATTAAAACAGAAGAGAAAATAAACAAAAGGGAAAAGAATAAAAACAGAAAACAAAACTACAAAATAAAAATAAAAGGAGAAGAGGCCCCCTCGCCAACTGGGCCAGACGGCCCAGCTGGCCGACCCGCTGGCCCACTCAGCCGGCCCAGTTGCCTTGGCCTATATGGCCTCCCCCCACTAACCCTAGCAACCACCCAGACCACCCCCACTTCTCCCCCCACGAACCCCCATCTCCCCTCGCTCCTCCCCCTGCCCTCCCGATCTGGATCAGGGGCAGACATCCCCGTCGCCGCCGCCCGTCACCCCGCACCATGTTGGCGCCCCTTGCGATGCCACCTCACCATCGGCCGCCGCCACCCTCCCCGCGCTCCACCGCGCTTGTCACTGCATCCGCCTCGTCTACTTTTGCTACGGTCATCGGAGTGCCCAGAACGGGTCGTCATCGTCCCTCTCCCTCCCGCTGCTCCGGCGCCATCCGTCCTCCCCGAGCATGCTGCCTAACCCTACAGCCTCGACGTGAGCCCCATCATCGTTTCCCCTTGCCTCTCATTCCCTCCCTGATGCTTTAGGTCGCCGACCTCACCGGACCCGCGCTTGCGGTGAGTGTGCACTCACCGTGTCCCTGCCGCTCGCTGACGCTCCACCTCGCACTCTTCGCGTCGCCGCTGGACGCATCACCTGTGCACCCGCCAGCCTCCGGCCCGCGCACCGCGCCGCACGCGTGCTCACCGCTGGCAGCGCCCATCCGCCGTTTGCCCCGCGCCGGCGGCCGTTCTCGCCGGCCCCTGCCAGCCGGCCAGCGCCGGCCACCCCCGATTTGGTCGCCGCCGCGCCCTTGGGTATGCGCCCAAGCGGGCAAGAGCACGGCGCCCACTCGAGTCGCCCAGCGCCCACACCCAGTGCCCAATTGGCCATGGGCCTATGACAAGTGGGGCTCGGCCCCAGAACGTTAATAAAAAAAGAGTTTTAAAATAAATAAATAATTAATAAATGAGAAAAAGTATATTAATTAATTAATTAATTAATTAACTTAATTAATTAAATTAACTTAATTAATTAATGTTTAATTAACCTAATTAACTAGTGTTAATTAACTAAACACTAATTAGATTGGTTAAACTGAACAGACAATGACATGTGGGACCCACACGTCAGGTTGACCACTCAACCCTGTTGACTGCTGACGTCATGATGATGTCATCAAATACTGTTCTAGATAATGTTGGATTAAATAAATTAAACAAATCCTAAAAATGATTTTAATCTTTTAAAATCAATATAAAATAAACCGTAACTCGGATGGAAAAACTTTGTACATGTAAGTTGCTCAGAACGACGAGACGAATCCGGATACGCATCCCGTTCGTTTGCCACGCATCCCTAGCATAGCGAACACGCAACTTTCCCCCTTCGGTCACCTGTCCGAAAACGCGAAACACCGGGAATACTTTCCTGGATGTTTTCCCCCTTCACCGGTACCACCTCGTACCGCGTTAGGGAACCCCTAGCACCGATACTTGTCATGTCATGCATCGCTATGCATCTGTTTGCTTAACATTTATTGTTTCTTCCCCCTCTTCTCTCGCTAGACACCGAGACCGACGCCGCGCTACCCAGTACGACTACGGTGTTGATGACCCCTCCTTCTTGCCAGAGCAACCAGGCAAGCCCCCCCCCCTTGATCACCAGATATTGCCTACTCTCCTCTATACTGCTTGCATTAGAGTACTGTAGCACGTTACTGCTTTTCGTTAATCCTATTCTGTTGCATATCCTATCATTGTTGCTACAACTGTTGATACCTTACCTGCAATCCTAAATGCTTAGTATAGGATGCTAGTTTACCATCAGTGGCCCTACATTCTTGTTCGTCTGCCATGCTATACTACTGGGCCGTGATCACTTCCGGAGGTGATCACGGGCATATGATATATACTTATACTGTTACATTACTTATGATACTGTTCGGAGATGGGGGCTGAAGGGGCAGGTGGCTCCATCCAGGTAGTGGTGGGCTTGAGTTCCCGACGGCCCCCGACTGTTACTTTGAGGCGGAGTGACAGGGCAGGTTGTGACCACCTAGGAGAGAGGTGGGCCTGGCCCTGGTCGACATTCTCGGATACTTAACACGCTTAATGAGATCTTGGTATTTGATCTGAGTCTGGCCATTGTCCTATACACACTAACCATCTACGCGGGGACAGTTATGGGCACTCGATGTCGTGGTATCAGCCGAAGCCTTCGTGATGTCAGCGACTGAGCGGCGCGCGCCGAGTTGGACCGTGTAACGCAATTTCCTTTGTAATGGAGGTTGCTAGGTCTGCTCTCCGGTTGCCCTCGCAACGTGCAGGTGTGCAATGGGCGATGGGCCCAGACCCCTGCGCCAGAGGATTTAGACCGGTGTGATGACCGCTCTGTTGTGCCTAGGTAGGGCTGCGACGTGTTGATATTCCGAGGCCGGGCATGACCCAGGAAAGTGTGTCTGGCCAAATGGGATCGAGCATGTTGGGTCATGTGGTGCACCCCTGCAGGGAAGTTAATCTATTCGAATAGCCGTGATCTTCGGTAACAGGATGACTTGGAGTTGTACCTTGACCTTATGACAACTAGAACTGGATACTTAATAAAAATGCCCTTCCAAGTGCCAGATACGACCGGTGATCGCTCTCTCACAGGGCAACGAAGGGAGGATCATCGGTTAGGATTATGCTACACGATGCTACTTCGTGCACTTACTATCTACTCTCTTCTTCTGCTGCAAGATGGAGGTTACCAGAAGCGTAGTCTTCGAAAGGACTAGCTATCCCCCTCTTATTCCGGCATTCTACAGTTCAGTCCACATATGATACCCTCAATCCATTTGATACCAATGCATACATATGTAGTGTAACTCCTTGCTTGCAAGTACTTTGGATGAGTACTCACGGTTGCTTTGCTCCCCCCTTTCCCCCTTCCTATACTTGATTCCTGCGACCAGACGATCGAGTCCAGGAGCCAGACGCCACTGTCGATGACGACTACTACTACCCGGGAGGCGCCTACTACTACGTGCAGCCCGCTGACGACGACCAGGAGTAGTTTAGGAGGATCCCAGGCAGGAGGCCTGCGCCTCTTTCGATCTGTATCCCAGTTTGTGCTAGCCTTCTTAAGGCAAACTTGTTTAACTTATGTCTGTACTCAGATATTGTTGCTTCCGCTGACTCTTCTATGATTGAGCTCTTTTATTCGAGCCCTTGAGGCCCCTGGCTTGTAATATGATGCTTGTATGACAAACTCAGGGATCCAAACAAAGAGGAGTAGTACTGTACATGCTACAGTCTGGACCGTCGCACATTGTTTTTATGGCCATATCAGCACATTGTTTTCTACTGCTGATTCATCGGGCTACCGTGGTTCGCACTCCTCTGTCGTGGTTCGCACTCCTCTTACGTACTTCGCCGACATGTGGGAGAGCCAGCATCCAGGTCGACGTGTCATGCACCAGATTAGAGTGCGGAATGGAAGGGGGGCATCACCCCGGTCGTACCGCCAGTAATTCACGACTATAGTGAGTAGTCATAACACAAGTCTTTCCAGCAGTAATGCGCCGTCAAATCGGACAGCCCGACCTTTCCAGCAGTAAGTTGAATCCGCTACTCCCTCACCCTCCTCGCCTCTTTGTCAAACCACCTATGCGAAAACTGCCGCACGTACTGCCCGGGAAAAGCCCCGCCCTCAACTTTTAACTACGTGGAAATAGTTCGAGCTTGTTCGTTCTATATAAATACTAGTATTGTATGTTTACTCACCCGTGGGGTTGGTCAATGAATGGAGGGCCGGGGAGCACAAGTGAACAATACGAGTACTTCTACTACATTCGTCCTAGTTTATGTAACACCCCGGATGTGACTTTCCCAATATGTATTCCAACTCTTGCCATTTCCGGCGTTAAGTAATTTTATTTTCTCGGGTTTAGGTATTTGTCTCCGTGTGTTGTTGTCATTGTCATGCATCTCATATCATGTCATCATGTGCATTGCATTTGCATACGTGTTCATCTCATGCATCCGAGCAATTTCCCCGTTGTCTGTTTTGCATTCCGGCGCTTTGTTCTCCTCCAGTGGTCATTTCTACCTTTCTTTCGTGTGTGGGGATTAAACATTTCCGGATTGGACCGAGACTTGCCAAGCGGCCTTGGTTTACTACCGGTAGACCGCCTGTCAAGTTTCGTACCATTTGGACTTCGTTTGATGCTCCAACGGTTAACCGAGGGACCGAAAAGGCCTCGTGTGTGTTGCAGCCCAACACCCCTCCAAGTTGGCCCAAAACCCACCAAAACCTTCTCCATCATCTAGAGCGTTCGATCACGATCGCGTGGCCGAAAACCGCACCTCATTTGGACTCTCCTAGCTCCCTCCACCTCTATATATAGACCCCTCCTCGAAATTCCCTGATCTCCTCTCTCCCTAACCCAAAAAATCAGCTCCGCCGCAATCGGACACGTCTGGCCACAACCGGACGCGTCCGCCTGCTCCGCCGGACCTATCAGCAAGCGCCACGTGGGCGCCGAGCCCCACTTCGCAGCCGAGGCCCGCGGGGAGCCCTCGGGCCCATCCGCCTTCGCCGCCGCCCGTAGGGACGTGCGCCCGGGTCCGTGCCGCCCCGACAAGCCGCCTCCTCGCCGCCGCCTTCTTCCGCGCCGGCCGGCGACCTCCTCGCCTGAGCCCGCCGGCGCCGCTCCGCTCCTCCCACGCCGGCGACCC
>NC_041386.1:288156771-288165998 GCF_002162155.2 Triticum dicoccoides
CCGCCACGGCGTCCTCTCCACTGTCCGGCGACCCCCCTCCGGCGATCCACGACGCTTCCGGCAAGCAAGAGCTCAGATCCGGTGAACCTCGGGCTGCGTGCAAGGCCGGATCCAGATCTGAGTTTTGCCCCCTCGGTTGACTTTTTATCCCTAACCCTATCTCATGTTGCCCTGTTCATCATGCTATAACTTTGCATCCGTAACTCCGTTTTGGGCATATAGCATAATAAAATGTTCGACTCAGAGACTACATCATTTCATTCCATTGCATCATTTTCATTTGAGTTCATCTTGATGCCCGAAATGCTGCTAGAATAGTGCTACTTGAGATAATTGTCAGATCTGCTGCTCCATTTAGATATTTGTCATTTTTGCCATGATTATTGTGTGCATGATATGCCCATGAGCCCTACATATGTTTTGTTAAGGGTTTTGCCATCTTTCCAGAGGTGCAACTCATGTATTTTTGTGATGTGTGTGGTGACTAGCACAAGCTTGCAAAGTGAGGCACTTGGTAATGCTGATTTCAGGGACTTAGCATTTCCACTAAGTCCTTGATCTGTTTTTCTCATGATGCCATATGTTCATGTTGTTTCCTAGTGATCCATGCCTCTTTTGAGGATGATCATTAAGGATGTTTTCTTAATTTTGTAGTGCTCTATCCATCCATGTCTTTGTTTGCAATTATGGAGCACCCTAGCTTTAGTCAATCGAGCTCTACTTTTGTCATTTCGTGAATCTGGGCAGATTGTCTACTTGTTAGCGATTTTGCCGATGATGTTGTAGTTGATCCGTGCATGCTATGCTATTGTTCTTGCCATGTCTAGCTTGTATTTTGTGTATTCTTGATGAGTGTATGCTTAGATTGTCATGACTTGCTCCGTAGTGAGTGCATCGAGCTCGTAAACATGCCTACTTGATATCTGTTTCAGCATGCTCCAGTTTTCACTAAGTCTGTGAGATGATTATGTTTTTGCCATGTTTACATGCTTGCAAATGTATTTTCTGATCCCTTTTGGCTCAAGGTCACTAAGGGACTTTTGTTAAGCTGTCTGAGTAGCTCTATGCCATGCTTTATTTTGCCATGTTCAGGTCCGGTAGCATGTAGTTTTGTTGCTCTGAAGAGTGCTATCTGATCTGAAATTCTAGACAAGTGTTAATTTCACTAAGTCTGAAATCTGTTTACCATATGCATTTTTGCCATGCTTGTTTGACCCTGTTAATGGATGAATTAGCCATAGCTCAGTGCTAGACTTTTGTTAAGCATCTTGAATGCATCCTTGCCATGTATTTTGTTGCCATGTTTGAGTGCTGTAGCATGTTCATCTTGTTGCATTTAGATGGCTACTTGCTGTAAATCACAGAACGTGGTCATATTTGAATTGCTTGCCATTTCCAAACCGTAACTCCGATTCCGGCGTTCTTTATATCGTTTTCAAGCGATTTCATCTCATCTTTCCAGTAGCACACTTGGATTCCCATGTTGAGGCCAGGTTCATGCCTCCCTTGTCAAATCTTGCATATGCATCCCGCATCGCATCCCGCATAGCATACCATCCTTGCATCATATTGCTTGAGCTTTGCACGTGGTTGATTGTGTCCTTGTTGCTTGTTTGTCTTGTTTGGGTAGAGCCGGGAGACGAGTTCGCTTGCTTTCGAGGATCCAGTCAACTCTGACAACTTTGCAGGCAAGATGATCATACCCTCGAAATCACTACTATCTTTGCTTTGCTAGATGCTCGCTCTTTTGCTATGCCAATGCTACGATGCCTACCACTTGCTTTCAAGCCTCCCAAATTGCCATGTCAAACCTCTAACCCACCATGTCCTAGCAAACTGTTGATTGGCTATGTTACCGCTTTGTTCAGCCCCTCTTATAGCGTTGCTAGTTGCAGGTGACGATTGGAGACCGTTCCTTGTTGGAACATTATTTACTTGTTGGGATATCATTATATTGCCATGTTATCTTAATGCATCTATATACTTGGTAAAGGGTGGAAGGCTTGGCCTCTCGCCTAGTGTTTTGTTCCACTCTTGCCGCCCTAGTTTCTGTCATATCGGTGTTATGTTCCCGGATTTTGCGTTCCTTACGCGGTTGGGTTATAATGGGAACCCCTTGATAGTTCGCCTTGATTAAAGCTTTTCCAGCAATGCCCAACCTTGGTTTTACCATTTGCCACCTAGCCTCTTTTTTCCTTGGGTTTTCGGAGCCCGAGGGTTATCTTATTTAAACCCCCCCGGGCCAGTGCTCCTCTGAGTGTTGGTCCAACTCGTCAGCCGTCGGTGGCTACCAGGGGCAACTCTGGGCTGGCGTACCGGAAGTTTAGACAATCTGAGTCTGCCCTGAGAACGAGATATGTGCAGCTCCTATCGGGATTTGTCGGCACATTCGGGCGGTGTTGCTGGTCTTGTTTTAACCTGTCGAAGTGTCTTGAAGAACCGAGGTACCGAGTCTGATCAGAACGTCTCGGGAGGAGGTCTATTCCTTCGTTGACCGTGAGAGCTTGTCATGGGCTAAGTTGGGACTCCCCTGCAGGGATTTGAACTTTCGAAAGCCGTGCCCGCGGTTATGGGCAGATGGGAATTTGTTAATGTCCGGTTGTAGATAACTTGAACCTTAACTTAATTAAAATGAATCAACTGAGTGTGTTACCGTGATGGCCTCTTCTCGGCGGAGTCCGGGAAGTGGAACGGTGTTGGAGTAATGCTTGCGCAGGTTGCCCTCTAGTTTCTCGCTCGCGCTTTGCATCCTCTTCTCGCTCTCTTTTGCAAACAGGATATCCACCATATTTGCTAGTCGCTTGCTGCAGCTCCATATATTTACCTTGCCTTACCTATAAGCTTAAATAGTCTTGATCACGGGGGTGCGAGATTGCTGAGTCCGTGTGGCTCACAGATTACTATTACACCAGATGCAGGGCCTGATGATTCCACTCCAGGTGACGCGCTTGAGCTCAAGTGGGAGTTCGACCAGGACTCTCAACGATACTATGTTTCCTTTCCTGATGATCAGTAGTGGTGCCCAGTTGGGGGTGATCGGGACCGTGTCGCATGTTGGGTTATCTTTTATTTTGGCGTCGTAGTCGAGCCATGAGTGTTTGGATGATGTAATGTTATTTTTGTACTTGATTGATGTGGTGAGTGTAAGCCAACTATGTTATCTCCCCTTTTATTATCTATATATTACATGGGATGTTGTGAAGATTGCCTAACTTACGATATATGCCTTCAATGCGATTATGCCTCTAAGTCGTGCCTCAACACGTGGGAGATATAGTCGCATCGAGGGTGTTACAAGTTGGTAATCAGAGCCTTCCCCGACCTTAGGAGCCCCATTGCTTGATCGTTATTAGCGGCCGAGTTGTGTCTAGAAAAATGTTTTGAGTCATTTAGGAATTATATATCGGAGAGTTTAGGAATTCTTTTTACTTCCCAGTCTCCTCATCGCTCTGAGGTGTTGTCATCATAATTTTATCGTTGCAGTTCTGGAATACCTGAGTCTAGTACGCCAACATCGAAAATCTCTTTTATGCAGTTCGTTGGTGAGATAACCTCGACGCCACCCAGTACTGGGGCGGGAGTTCGGGAGTATCGCCATAACTTGTATAACGGATGCTTTTCAAAGGTTGAGGTAGATGGTTTCTGAAGTTTTTTCTCTGTTATGTGTTGAAGGATGGATACAGCTGGATGTAGGATTTGCTAGATTTGGGTGAGATATTATGCTTCCCTTGTATCCCCAACACCTGATTGCATAACCGGAAAGGTTCGGGAGTTTCATAGGTGGGAATTCTTGTAGCTCTAGTTTCTTCTTCCATGGATATTTGGTTTGAGATTGGGATTTCTTACCGAGTATTCGTTCTTGATCCGTACCTTGTTGATTCATTTCTCTACCTAAATTCTATGTGGCTTCTCAATTTATGGATATGTGACCATTTCAAGAGGAATGCATTCGTTCATTTTGTTCGGATGTGAAGACTATATGTTGCAATTTTCATTCCGTTGGATTCAGCTTCATTTTATCTGTCAATGTGCTAACGGTGGTCAACCTCTTCAGGATGGCTCCCGCTAAGATCACCAATCAGAATCAGAATCAGGATCCGCCACCACCTCCCCCTCCTCCGGAGGCATGGCAAGCTGTGATGGCCGCAACCAATGCAAACACACAGTTGATCATGCAAATTCTTCAAGAGCGCAATCAAGGCAACCAAGGGAACCAAGGCAACAATCAGAATCACTTTGCTACACTTAACCAGTTCCTTGCTAACGGGCCAAAGACTTTCAGCAATTGTGTTGAGGCAACCGATGCTGACGATTGGCTCGTGGATCTGTGCAAGCATTTCAAGTGCAGTAACGTCAGGCCTGAGGACTTTGTCAAGTTTGCTTCCTTCCAACTCAAAGATCAAGCTGCAGAATGGTTCCAGTAGTACAAGGATTCCAGAGGTGGACGTGTGATCACTTGGGATGAATTCCGTCAAGATTTCAGAGCTCACCACATCCCTCAGAGCGTGGTTGAAAGCAAGCGTGAGGAATTCCGCAACCTGAAGCAAGGCTCTTTGTCTGTCTATGACTACAACAAGTTATTTCAGAAGCTCGCCCGCTTTGCCAAGCAGGACGTCCCTGATGAGAAGAGCATGATATACCAGTTCAGGGGTGGTCTCAGAGAAGAAATTCAGCTAGCTCTTGTCCTCTTTGAGCCCTTGAGGTACGATGAGTTCTACAACATGGCATTGAAGCAAGAGGCCGCTCAACTGAGGTGTGATGCTTCCAAGAAGCGAGTCAGAGACACTACTCCTTCTTCCTCTACTCAAGTGGCCAAGCAGCAGAAGTATTGGCTTCCTCCTCCTCCGTTTCGTCAGCCGTATCAGCAGAAGAGCAAAGGTGGCAGTGGATGTTCCCACCCACCCAACCCTGGCTTTCAGAACAAGACTTCGTCTCAAGCTCCAAGATCGAGTGCTCCGTATCGCCGTCCGCTTTCGGAGGTCACGTGCAACAAGTGCCAACAGAAGGGTCACTATGCCAACAAATGCTTCAACCAGAGGCGTCTTCCTCCTCCTCCTCCTGTGAGATCGGCAAGTACAGATGTGGTCAAGCATAACCCCAAGCAAGCCAAGGTCAACTTGATGAATGCAGCTCAGGCAGAGGATTCGTCAGATGTCATCATGGGTAACCTTCCAGTTAACGATGTCCCTGCAAAAGTTCTTTTTGACATGGGTGCATTGCATTGTTTCATCTCGAGACCGTTTTCATCTAAGCATGGTTTGGCTTTGCAAATTTTTCCTAGTCCATTAGCAGTTGCCTCTTCCGGTAGGCGCATGCATGCTAACTCCATGGCTCCGGACGTTACTATCACCTTGGGCGACTACAAGTTCCTTTCTTCTCCTATGGTTCTTGGTAACTCGGATATTGATCTTATTCTCGGAATGGATTGGCTTTCTAAGCACAAGGCGCATCTTGATTGTGCTGCAAGGCAGATTCAATTGACTCATTTGTCTGAGGATGTAATTGTCTTTGCCGCTCGTGATGATACTATCCGTCTATTTTCTCTCAATGAGAAGGGTGAACTCGATGCCATCTCGCAAATTCCAGTCGTTTGCAAATATCAAGACGTCTTTCCAGAAGAGCTTCGAGCAATGCCTCTGCACCGGCCAGTTGAATTCGTCATCGATCTTGAGCCTGGCACAGAACCTGTGTGCAAGCGTCCTTACAAGCTCGGACCTGAAGAGTTGAAGGAGCTGAAGAAGCAACTCGATATTCAAGAGAGAATGGGTCTCATCCGGCCTAGTTCTTCTCTGTGGGGTTGTGGTGTTCTTTTCTTGAAGAAGAAGGATGGAACAGACCGGCTTTGTGTTGATTACTGTCCATTGAACAAGAAGACCATCAAGAACAAATACCCACTTCCCAACATCAACGAGCTGTTCGAACAACTCAAAGGCGCCTAAGTATTCTCCAAGCTTGATCTCCGTAAGGGTTATCATCAGATTCGAATCCGTGAACAAGATATTCTCAAGACGGCTTTCAGGACAAGCTATGGGTCATATGAATACACTGTCATGTCTTTTGGCCTTGTCAACGCTCCTCCGACGTTCTCTCGCATGATGAACTTCATCTTCAACGCCTACACCAATGACTTCGTTTTGGTCTATCTCGACGACATTCTGGTTTTCTCGAAGAACAAGGAAGATCATGCCAAGCACTTGCGTTTGGTACTCGATAAGCTGAGGGAACACCAGTTCTACGCCAAGTTCTCCAAGTGCGAATTTTGGCTCGATGAGGTTCTTTATCTTGGCCATATCATCTCTGCCAAGGGCATTGCCATGAATCTTGAGAAGGTGTCTGCAATTGCAAATTGGGAACCTCCTCAGAACATGAAGCAACTCCGTAGCTTCCTCGGTCTCGCAAGCTATTGCCGAAGATTCGTTGAAAACTTTTCTAAGATCACAAAGCCTCTCTCAAATCTTCTCCAGAAGCACGTCAAGTACGTTTGGTCTCCGGAGTGTGACATTGCTTTCAACACTTTGAAAGAGAAATTGATCACTGCTCCAGTTCTGACTCCGCCAGATGAATCCAAGCCGTACGAGGTCTTTTGTGATGCCTCTCTCCAAGGTCTTGGCGCAGTGTTGATGCAAGAGAAGAAAGTTGTTGCTTATACCTCTCGCCAGTTGAAGCCTAATGAGAAGAACTACCCCACTCATGATCTCGAGTTGGCGGCAGTTGTGCATGCTCTTTTGACTTGGAGACATCTCTTATTGGGAAGAAAAGTGGACATTTTCACTGATCACAAGAGTCTCAAGTACATTTTCACTCAGCCTAATCTCAACCTTAGGCAAACTCGATGGGTCGAAATGATTCAAGAGTATAATCCGAGTATCGAGTATACTCTAGGCAAGGCCAATGTGATTGCTGACGCATTGAGCAGGAAAGCTTATTGCAACAGTCTGATTCTCAAGCCTTATCAACCCGAGCTTTGTGAAGCTTTCCGCAAACTTAATCTGCAAGTTGTTCCTCAAGGTTTCCTCGCCAACCTTCAAGTCTCTCCTACCTTGGAAGACCAGATTCGCCAAGCCCAGCTTCTTGATGCTATGGTGAAAAAGGTGAAGATTGGGATTGCCAAGAGTCAACCCAAGTACAAGTGCTACCGCCTTGATGACAAGGATACTCTCTTCTTCGAGGTTCGTATTGTTGTACCCAAAGGTGACCTTCGTAAAGTGATCATGAATGAGGCTCACAATTATCTCCTCTCCATCCACCCTGGGAGCACGAAGATGTATTAGGACCTCAAGCAGGCTTATTGGTGGACTCGAATGAAGCGCGAGATCGCTCAATTCGTGAATGAATGTGATGTCTGCAGAAGAGTGAAGGCAGAACACCAAAGGCCAGCGGGTCTCCTCCAACCTCTTGCCATTCCAGAATGGAAGTTTGACCACATTGAGATGGACTTCGTGACTGGGTTTCCGAAGTCCAAGCGTGGCAATGATGCTATATTCGTTGTCATCGACAAACTCACCAAAGTGGCTCACTTTCTGCCTATCAAAGAGTCGATCACTGCAGCTCAATTGGCGGAACTCTATACCTCTCGAATTGTCTCTTTGCACGGTATTCCACAAGTGATCTCTTCAGACCGTGGCAGCATCTTTACGTCCAAGTTTTGGGATTCTTTTCAGAAGGCCATGGGCACCAACATCCGCTTCAGCACAGCTTTCCATCCTCAAACTAGCGGTCAAGTCGAGCGTGTCAACCGGATTCTTGAAGATATGCTCAGGGCTTGTGTGATCTCCTTCGGCATGAAGTGGGAGGATTGTCTTCCTTATGCTGAATTCTCCTACAACAACAGTTTTCAAGCAAGTTCGGGTAAGGCCCCATTTGAAATTCTGTATGGAAGGAAGTGCCGTACCCCTCTCAACTGGTCTGAAACCGGTGAACGTCAGCTTTTGGGTAATGACTTAATCACAGAGGCAGAGGAAATATGTAAAGTCATTCGAGATAACCTCAAAGCAGCCCATTCCCGCCAGAAGAGCTACTATGATAGTAAGCACCGTGATTTGGCTTTCGAGATCGGAGATCATGTTTACCTCCGCGTCTCTCCAATGAAAGGTACTCGTCGCTTCGGTATCAAAGGGAAGCTTGCCCCCAGATACGTGGGACCTTTCAAGATTATCAGCAAGAGAGGTGATCTCGCCTATCAACTCGAGCTTCCTTCAAACTTTGCAAATGTTCATGATGTGTTCCATGTCTCTCAGCTCCGAAAGTGCTTCAAGACTCCTGACCGCACCGACAACTTCGAGGACATTGAGCTCCAAGAAGATCTCTCTTATCGTGAGCACCCAGTTGCTATTCTTGAAGAGACTGCACGCAAGACTCGCAACAAGTCAATCAAATTCCACAAAGTCAAGTGGTCACACCATTCCGACCGTGAAGCTACCCGGGAACGCGAGGATCACCTCCGTTCTGAGTACCCGGTGTTCTTTCAGTCCTAGATCTCGGGACGAGATCCTTTCGTAGTGGTGGAGTGTTGTAACACCCCGGATGTGACTTTCCCAATATGTATTCCAACTCTTGCCGTTTTTGGCGTTAAGTTATTTTATTTTCTCGGGTTCGGGTCTTTGTCTCCGTGTGTTGTTGTCGTTGTCACGCATCTCATATCATGTCATCATGTGCATTGCATTTGCATACGTGTTCATCTCATGCATCCGAGCATTTTCCCCGTTGTCCGTTTTGCATTCCGGCGCTCCGTTCTCCTCCGGTGGTCATTTCTACCTTTCTTTCGTGTGTGGGGATTAAACATTTCCGGATTGGACCGAGACTTGCCAAGCGGCCTTGGTTTACTACCGGTAGACCGCCTGTCAAGTTTCGTACCATTTGGACTTCGTTTGATGCTCCAACGGTTAATCGAGGGACCGAAAAGGCCTCGTGTGTGTTGCAGCCCAAAACCCCTCCAAGTTGGCCCAAAACCCACCAAAACCTTCTCCATCATCTAGAGCGTTCGATCACGATCGCATGTCCGAAAACCGCACCTCATTTGGACTCTCCTAGCTCCCTCCACCTCTATATATAGACCCCTCCTCGAAATTCCCAGATCTCCTCTCTCCCTAACCCTAAAAATCAGCTCCGCTGCCATCGGACACGTCCGGCCGCAACCGGACGAGTGCGCCCGCTCCGCCAGACCTATCAGCAAGCGCCACATGGGCGCCGAGCCCCACTTCGCCATCGAGGCCCGCCGAGGCCCGCGG
>NC_041386.1:288166396-288215425 GCF_002162155.2 Triticum dicoccoides
CGCCCGCTGTGACGTGCGCCCGGGTCCGCGCCGCCTCCTCGCCGCCGCCTTCTTCCGCGCCGGCCGGCGACCTCCTTGCCCGAGCCCGCCGGCGCCGCTCCGGTCCTCCCACGCCGGCGACCCACGCCGTCCGTGCCCGCCACCGCGCTGGAGTCGCCTCCTCACCGCCACGGCGTCCTCTCCACCGTCCGGCGACCCCCCTCCGGCGATCCACGACGCTTCCGGCGAGCAAGAGCTCGGATCCAGCGAACCTCGGGCTGCGTGCAAGGCCGGATCCAGATCTGAGTTTTGCCCCCTCGGTTGAGTTTTTATCCCTAACCCTAGCTCATGTTGCCCTGTTCATCATGCTATAACTTTGCATCCGTAACTCCGTTTTGGGCATATAGCATATCAAAATGTTCGACACGGAGAGTACATCATTTCATCCCATTGCATCATTTTCATTTGAGTTCATCTTGATGCCCTAAATGCTGCTAGAAGAGTGCTACTTGAGATAATTGTCAGATCTGCTGCTCCATTTAGATATTTTTCATTTTTGCCATGATTATTGTGTGCATGATATGCCCATGAGCCCTACATATGTTTTGTTAAGGGTTTTGCCATCTTTCCAGAGGTGCAACTCATGTATTTTTGTGATGTGTGTGGTGACTAGCACAAGCTTGCAAAGTGAGGCACTTGGTAATGCTGATTTCAGGGACTTAGCATTTCCACTAAGTCCTTGATCTGTTTTTCTCATGATGCCATATGTTCATGTTGTTTCCTAGTGATCCGTGCCTCTTTTGAGGATGATCAGTAAGGATGTTTTGTTAATCTTGTAGTGTATATCTATCCATGTCTTTGTTTGCAATTATGGAGCACCCTAGCTTGAGTCAATCGAGCTCTACTTTTGTCATTTCGTCAATCTAGGAAGATTGTCTACTTGTTAGCGATTTTGCCGATGATGTTGTAGTTGATCCGTGCATGCTATGCTATTTTTCTTGCCATGTCTAGCTTGTATTTTGTGTATTCTTGATGGGTGTATGCTTAGATTGTCATGACTTGCTCCGTAGTGAGTGCATCGAGCTCGTAAACATGCCTACTTGATATCTGTTTCAGCATGCTCCAGTTTTCACTAAGTCTGTGAGCTGACTATGTTTTTGCCATGTTCACATGCTTGCAAATGTATTTTCTGATCCCTTTTGGCTCAAGGTCACTAAGGGACTTTTGTTAATATCTTTGAGTAGCTCTATGCCATGCTTTACTTTGCCATGTTCAGGTCCTGTAGCATGTAGTTTTGTTGCTCCGAAGAGTGCTATCTGATCTGAAATTCCAGACAAGTGTTAATTTCACCAAGTCTGAAATCTGTTTACCATATGCATTTTTGCCATGCTTGTTTGACCCTGTTAATGGATGAATTAGCCGTAGCTCAGTGCTAGACTTTTGTTAAGCATCTTGAATGCATATCTGCCATGTATTTTGTTGCCATGTTTGAGTGCTATAGCATGTTCATCTTGTTGCATTTAGATGGCTACTTGCTATAAATCGCAGAACGTGGTCATATTTGAATTGCTTGCCATTTCCAAACCGTAACTCCGATTCCGGCGTTCTTTATATCGTTTTCAAGCGATTTCATCTCATCTTTCCAGTGGCACACTTGGATTCCCATGTTGAGGCCAGGTTCATGCCTCCCTTGTCAAATCTTGCATATGCATCCCGCATCGCATCCCGCGTAGCATACCATCCTTGCATCATATTGCTTGAGCTTTGCACGTGGTTGATTGTGTCCTTGTTGCTTGTTTGTCTTGTTTGGGTAGAGCCGGGAGACGAGTTCGCTAACGAGGAGCCCGTTGAGTTTGCTTTCGAGGATCCAGTCAACTCTGACAACTTTGCAGGCAAGATGATCATACCCTCGAAATCACTACTATCTTTGCTTTGCTAGATGCTCGTTCTTTTGCTATGCCAATGCTACGATGCCTACCACTTGCTTTCAAGCCTCCCAAATTGCCATGTCAAACCTCTAACCCACCATGTCCTAGCAAACCATTGATTGGCTATGTTACTGCTTTGCTCAGCCCTCTTATAGCGTTGCTAGTTGCAGGTGAAGATTGTAGACAGTTCCTTGTTGGAACATTATTTACTTGTTGGGATACCATTATATTGCCATGTTATCTTAATGCATCTATATACTTGGTAAAGGGTGGAAGGCTCGGCCTCTCGCCTAGTGTTTTGTTCCACTCTTGCCGCCCTAGTTTCCGTCATATCGGTGTTATGTTCCCGGATTTTGCGTTCCTTACGCGGTTGGGTTATAATGGGAACCCCTTGATAGTTCGCCTTGATTAAAGCTTTTCCAGCAATGCCCAACCTTGGTTTTACCATTTGCCACCTAGCCTCTTTTTTCCTTGGGTTTCCGGAGCCCGAGGGTCATCTTATTTAAACCCCCCCCCGGGCCAGTGCTCCTCTGAGTGTTGGTCCAACTCGTCAGCCGCCGGTGGCTACCAGGGGCAACTCTGGGCTGGCCTACCGGAAGTTTAGACAATCTGAGTGTGCCCTGAGAATGAGATATGTGCAGCTCCTATCGGGATTTGTCGGCACATTCGGGCGGTGTTGCTGGTCTTGTTTTAACCTGTCGAAGTGTCTTGAAGAACCGAGGTACCGAGTCTGATCGGAATGTCTCGGGAGGAGGTCTATTCCTTCGTTGACCGTGAGAGCTTGTCATGGGCTAAGTTGGGACTCCCCTGCAGGGATTGGAACATTCGAAATCCGTGCCCGCGGTTATGGGAAGATGGGAATTTGTTAATGTCCGGTTGTAGATAACTTGAACCTTAACTTAATTAAAATGAATCAACTGAGTGTGTTACCATGATGGCCTCTTCTCGGCGGAGTCCGGGAAGTGGTCACAGTGTTGGAGTAATGCTTGCGCAGGTTGCCCTCTAGTTTCTCGCTCGCGCTTTGCATCCTCTTCTCGCTCTCTTTTGCGAACAGGATAGCCACCATATTTGCTAGTCGCTTGCTGCAGCTCCACATATTTACCTTGCCTTACCTATAAGCTTAAATAGTCTTGATCGCGAGGGTGCGAGATTGCTGAGTCCCTGTGGCTCATAGATTACTATTACACCAGATGCAGGGCCTGATGATTCCGCTCCAGGTGACGCGCTTGAGCTCAAGTGGGAGTTCGACGAGGACTCTCAACGATACTATGTTTCCTTTCCTGATGATCAGTAGTGGTGCCCAGTTGGCGGTGATCGGGACCGTGTCGCATGTTGGGTTATCTTTTATTTTGGCGCCGTAGTCGGGCCATGAGTGTTTGGATGATGTAATGTTATTTTTGTACTTGATTGACGTGGCGAGTGTAAGCCAACTATGTTATCTCCCCTTTTATTATCTATATATTACATGGGATGTTGTGAAGATTGCCTAACTTGCGACATATGCCTTCAATGCGATTATGCCTCTAAGTCGTGCCTCGACACGTGGGAGATATAGTCGCATCGAGGGTGTTACAGTTTATTGGTCCCCATTGTATATTGTGTCAAATTTTGACTATAGATTGAACAAACAAAACGTTCATGCATGTTAACAAAAATTATATCATTGATAACTATGTTGAAATACGAATCCAACGATATAATTTTTGTTGACATGCATTAACATTTTGTTAGCTAAATATTTGGTCAAAATTTGGCACGAACTACAAAGGTGACCTATAAACCAGGACGGAAGTAGTAGTAGTAAATAGAGAGTTTCTTTTCTTTAATGCCACGTACACGAATTGAAACGCTTGTTGTGGAGATAAAAAGATAATCACTCCACTATATATGTACGCTGGGACCTGAGCGCTTGCTTTACTAGGGGCTCTCTTTATTCTCTCATCCTAAGATCTAAACAAGACAGTGGTAGCGACATTTTCTCTCTGCTCACCGCTGGTCACAGATCCGTCCGGATCCCTTTGGCTGGTGTGTGTAGAGGACTAGGTGCATTGTTCACGCGGTCATCACCGGCGAGGGAGGAAACCCACAACTGCCGGAGGGGACCGATCCTTTGCCCGTGCTGTTCTCTCTGACACAGCGCCAACTTGGGAGGTCCTCCGACCCTTCTTCCTCCATGTCGTATTGTGCGCAGATCCGACCTGCCACCGCCGACATCCCGACGACCCTCAGGTATAAGTTCTTCAAAAGCGGCCTTGCTCTATTGCCCCAGCCCCCCACGTGTCTGCATGTGCATCTTTTTCGACTCCCATCAGCTCTTCCAAAGCCATCTAATTTTTTAGTATTATTAGAGGTAAAGCTACTTCATGCATTCGAATCTAGGACTTGGTTCAAACAAGGAAGAAAGGGGGAAAGTTGTAGCATGAATCGAGGACTTGGTTCAAAGAGGAAATAATATGGTGAAAGTAGTAGAGACCGGATACCCAACCGGTCTCTTGGTTGAAAAGGGAAATAATGGGAAAACATAGTACAAACCGGATAAGGAACAGATCTATTATTGGTTGAAAAAAGATAGAAAGTGGCGGCTCGTGGACAAGTCAACAGAGTATGTCCAGGATTAGACTTGTTTCCCTCACATAGTAAAAGGTCTCCAGGATTAGAATTGCTGCCCTCACATAGTAAAAGGTCTCCAGGATTAGATTTGCTGCCCTCACATAGTAAAAGGTCTCTAGGATTAGAATTGCTGCCCTCACATTGTAAAAGGTTTCCAGGATTAGATTTGCTGCCCTCACATAGTAAAAGGTCTCCAGGATTAGATTTGCCGCCCTCACATAGTAAAAGGTCTCCAGGATTAGATTTGCTGCCCTCACATAGTAAAAGGTCTCCAGGATTAGATTTGCTGCCCTCACAGATCATGAACAAACTCGGCATCACCACTTTATGCCTCCTTGTAGGTATATTGTGCTGATGCGTCCACTATCGCATGTCCTTATACCAACCTTTTGTTGTTGTTAATGTAAGGGCGCATGTAAAATGAAGCGATCACACTGTTACCTTAGGGACATGTCTAACCAGTGTTATTGTTAATATAATGCCTCCAGTGATATGATGCAATTAAACTGTGTTACAAATGGTACTCCTGCTGTTTTGCCCAGTATGATAAGTAAGTTTCTCCTTTACGCTGCTGAGTGTCCTGGTGTCCCCACGGTCCCATGCCCTTAAACCAACTCTTTAGCTGCTGTTGATTTACTGTATCTGGTAAACAAGCAATGCCACCATTAAAGTAATCCCATATTTGACGAATGTCATTGTTGATCGTAATGCTTCCGGTAACATGAAGCATTGCTGAAGTTTTAAAATTTCTACTGTCCTTGCGTGATTGCCATGAACATAATTTAGATGCTTCTTTTCATTTCGTGTATGTTTCATATATTCTTATTGAACAACAATTGTTTACTTTCTATCTTTTTGTGCAGATAGGGATATCCATTTCACCTTGTTGCTATTGTGACCTTTTGGTGAACTGCACAAAACACTCTTTTTTTTGGAATGAGTGTCTTGTGCAGTTCAACTAAAATGCCATGTGGGCAACATCTCTCAATTTTGTTGGAACTGCACAAAATGGTGATTGGAGTTTCCAAAATCTCCGTCAAATTCTGCTGGTAATCTCATGCAACATTTTATTAGCCTTTGCAAGATGAGCCGTCACTGTCACCACAATGGCACTTTATTTTAGTGGAACTGCACAAAAGGATTAGCAAATTATAGTTGCACCTTACATGAGCAGGACAACCAACCTTAATGTTCCTCAAATTTTACTGCAACTACTAAAGAACCCACCAGCTCACGAGAGCAAGTACTTCTTGCTAGCTGAATGATACAATCTTTGCTTCATTTCAGGTGAACTACAGAAAAAGGCGCATGAATTGAATCATGGAAGTCCAAGAAGGCCTCATCTGAGTGGAGCTGCAGGTTAAGTTCAAGGAGTGCCACAATTATAGTAATCAGGCTCTTCTTATTTGTGTTGTGCAAACAGTAATACTCAACTACAGATGTTGTGACGGTCAAGAGCATTCGCCAAGTTCTTCGGTTGTATGACACGGCTAGCAAAGATGGATTTAATCCCGATATTCACTTTATCAAAAGGCTCTAATGGGTTGGTTTTGAATCTTGCAAGCTGGGAATCAATGAGATGTGTAGGCATATTTGTTGTACTTATGATTTGAATCATATTTGTTGGTTATGAATTTTGCAAGCTAGGAATCAATGAGATGTGTAGGCATCTTTGTTGTACTTATTATTTGGATCTTATTTGTTGGTTCTGAATCTTGCAAGCTGGGAAGCACGGCATGATGATACAGAGGACAACAACCATAACAAACAATTCAAACTTGGTAGTATTATCTGTGTGATTGTGCCAATACAGACCCGCTCGTGAACCGACGTGTGGCCGAAGTAGGTTTCTTTATGGAGGCGTTTGAATGCGCCGAGGGTGCATCTTCTGTCTAGCGTGCAGCAGGCGAGGGATGGGTAGTAACTGTTGTCGCCTGTACACACCTAGTTTACTGTTGAATCCAGTTCCCCAAGAGCTGAAAAACGAACTGATGCCGCCGCCTACCCACTCGTTCACTCGAAGAGACTCCAATGGCGATCCGAGGGGTGGGCCTGCTGGATATGGACTTCAGCAAGGAGTTCCCCTTTGAGTTCGTCATTCATTCCTATGGCTACACCAAGTTGAATGTGATGTACACCAACAATCCGGACTCGGTGAAGCCCTGCCTCGCCGAGTTCAAGAAGTACCAACAGGACGAGAAAGCACAAGGTCGCAGGACTTAGACCTTGTGCCCATCCATTCGTCTCCTGACAGGGTCTAGCGGATCGTCGTCGCCCAGGTATGTGTGCGGGACGAGGTTCTCATCTACCACTTTTGTAGGGCCATCAAAGGTTCTGGAGCATTCGCTCGTTTCATCGGCAGCGCCGACTGCACCTTCGCTACGGTGGAGAGAAGGAAGAACGCGACGATTCGGCCATCTGGTGCAACAAGCTTGTCGACATCCAGAAGCAATACAAGATCATCGGCAATGGGTAGGAGAAGGACTCTGATGGTCACATGGGTACATCATACATGACATTTCAGAAAAGTGCACAATTTAGTTGGAAAGAATTACTAAGCCAAATCAAGCAAACACATGGCCAGGTGAACGCTAACATAAGTTCATACCACAATCTTGACCAAATGGCTGCACTTTCATCTCCATTGTCGTTGGTTGAACTTAGGTATCACATGGAAGAAATCCAACAACCTATGAGTTTTCGGAGCAACCGCTTTGGAGGAAAAAGTCTGGAGGAAACAAGTTTCAAGTGAAGCTGATGCTGTCAGATTTTACCTCTGATATTTCTTTGTGCCACACCCATATGGTGGAGAGACGGGGCCATAGGGGTACATCACCAGAAGCTCCATCAAATTATCTTTCCAATGCAAAAACCTCACATCATTTGGAGATGTGAGTCAAAAGTTGTAGTCATTCTCGTGGAAGGTGTTCAGGCTGTCAAGGCTTCGCGAATTTCCGAGGAGCTCTCCAACAACTCCCAAAGTTGACTGCTTATTCCCCCAAGAAAGCCATGCAAACCTTTTTACTTTTGAAACCATTTTCACACCTAGCCAAGGGGGGTTGTCCCTGCTATAAAACCCCATCTCCCCCATCCTCTAGAAAACCTTTTGTCAAAACCATTTAGCTACAAGCTTATGTAGCAAGACTGCTAGAGAGATCCGAGAGATCTTGCTACCTTTGCTCTTGTGAGTTCATTCGAATTCACGAGAAGGAGCCTCTGGTTCCCCCTAGTTCGTGCTCTACGGTTCCGGCCGTTTTGTGTGGATTAGTCCCGGTTTGTGGTTCTGCAATTGTTCGAACAACGGGTTGGAGTTCTTGTAGCTTCGGCCAGCCTTACCCAACGTACGGGTTGCATCCAACCTTGGTAGGTATAAAGCTAGTTATCCCGACTGCTTGCAGCGGGTACCCTCCTGATTCGATCCTACGATGTGAAGATCGGGCCACCCTCGGGCGTGAACTCGTTCATCGGGTTCCCACCTATCATCTGGCATCAGAGCTTTCGTTGACACGGTAGGATTTGTTTTCCAATTTTATGTTGCTATCATCCCTTTAGATCGAGTGTTTTTCATGCTATATTTTCTGTCCTAGAAGTCCAAAGCCCCACCAAAAATAAATTCAAGCCTTGTTGGTGCTGAGATCTTGTTGTTGCATACCTTGCATGTTCTTCATCTTTTAGATCTGCACCAAGTTCATCTTCATAATTGCTTTCAGATTTGGTTGTTGTGCTTTGGAAAAAGAGAGAAAAAAAGAGTGGTAAAAAAAGAATCAAAAATAGAGAGTAAAAAAAGAGTGGAAAAAAGTCAAGAGAGAAAAAGAAAAGTGTTATGTAAGATCCAAAAGTTTCAGCTGGATAGAAAATTTTCAGAAGCTTGTGTGTTGTGTTTTTTCAATCTTGGTGCAAAGGTGCAGCAGACCCATCCACATATTTTTCTTGGTTTGCATCAACTTGATTTCAGCACAAGCCCCTTTTTGTTTACCCCACCGAGCTCCACCAAAAACCGAAGCTAATTCTTTGATCCCTGTCTTTCAATCGCTTTAACACATCCGGGAGAAGCACAATCTAATGTGAACTCATAAGAACTTTGGTGAGTAAGAGGTGAGGTTGTGTGATTCCACAAAATTATCCTATTCCACTTTTGGCCTTACTAACATGGCAGGATTTGCATCGAGTGTTCATGGACAAAATCAAGGGGAAAAAGATGCCCCGGTCACACGTGCTGAGTTTCTGGAATTACGGAACATTGTTCAAGAATATCAAAGGAGGCTTAACGAGCGTCTTCGAGCAAGTGGTGACGGGGTTCGACACTGACTATACCCTGTTTCTCATGAAGTGCAACAAAGAGGGCATGCTCGAGGGCATGATACTGTTGCTCGTGGGCATGTCACTACTACTCAAGAAGTGCGGCAAGGATGGCACGCTCGAGGGCAAGCTATTTCTGACCTGAGGTGTGTTGCTGCTATTCATGAATCGCAGCAAAGACGTCATGGCCGACGACAGAGTTATGGCACCCATCGTCACACCGACGACCCACCGCAAAGCAGGACCATTGTTGATGAACCAACTCCGGTGATTCATAGCCCATGTTCATCTAAGAAGCTCACTCTTGATGTTCGCATCTCAGCCACCACCACTGTCCCAACATCCAGGAAACATGTGCCACAAATTCCATCTGAGGAAGAGAGCCCACAATCCAAAATCCCACAACTTAAGAGTGATAAGAAAAGCAAGTTGAGTGGCTCCACCAAAAGTGAGGAAGAGTGTACACTTTCAAAAATCCCACCACTTGAGAGTGAAAAGAAAAATAAATTGAGTGATGTCACAAAATGTGAGGAAGAGTGTCCACTTTCCACATTTCCATATATTGAGAGTGATAAGGAAAGTGAGGTGAGTGAGTCCACAAAATGTGAGGATCAGATTGTTCATCATGAGATTAGAGAAATGCAAGATCTCCACCTAGATATACCACACATTCAGAGAGAGAGAATTAATGAGTTGCGTGAGTCCACAAAATGCAAGATCATTAGAGAGATAAGCGATCCACAACCCAATATACCACACAATAAGAGTGAGAGGATAACTGAGTTATATGAGTCCACCAAATGTGAGGTTGAGATTTTTCAACAAGAGAATAGCAAGCTGAGTGATCCACCACCATGGGAAATTAGTAGTCCACCAAATGAAAAGAGAGAGGAACATTCAATAACTAACCTTTCACAAAGTTCTCTTTCTTTGCAATATGTGCAGGTGCAAAAGAAATACCTATCAGCTCTCTTACAACGATGGGAGATTGAGATCCAAGCACAAATATGGAGGACATGGATTACCACTACACAAGGTGCGTGTGTGAAGATTGATTTTCAGAAAGGCATTCAAGTACTCAATGAGGTAAAACAAAAAGGATCTTCCATTTTGATGGACCCCGAGGTATGCACATATGAACTCTTGAAACATTGGTGAAACGAAATAAGAGAAAAATTACTGGGAACATCCCTTAGCATGCCATTAATCCATCAATATAATGTTTTCCACCTTGAAGACAAAACAAAGGAGTTGGCAAACTTGAGATCAAGGCAAAAATGTTCAACTTTTTCTTTCCCTAGTTATTTTGTAGTGTCCTCGTGCTACAATTTTGTAGATCGAGTGAAGTCGAGGATGACTTTTCTCCAAGATAGGGAGGATGATATGGACATACTCATGGTTGGTTATATATTTGTGCTCCATGGAAATGTTTGCTGGAAGGAACTCCTAAGTCGAACAAAACATCATGTTGGCATCGTCCATAAGATAGAAAAGTTGAAAACTAAAAATCGCTATATCATGAAACCTTTGCATTATGGTTTGGTATTTCCATGCTTTCTTTTGTGTGATGACCAGGTAGAGTCGAGGACGACTCCTTTTCAAGAGAGGGGGGATGATGAGGACATCTCGATCATTGAAACAACACCAATCATCCCTGGACAAATACATGATCATGTGAAACACAATTCTAAGAGTCGAGGACGACTCTTCATCAAGGAAGGGAGGATGATGGGCACATGGGTACATCATACATGACATTTCAGAAAAGTGCAAAATTTAGTTGGAAAGAATTACTAAGCCGAATCAAGCAAACACATGGCCAGGTGAACGCTAACTTAAGTTCATACCACAATCTTGACCAAATGGCTGCACTTTCATCTCCATTGTCGTTGGTTGAACTTAGGTATCACATGGAAGAAATCCAACAACCTATGAGCTTTTGGAGCAACCGCTTTGGAGGAAAAAGTTTGGAGAAAACAAGTTTCAAGTGAAGCTGATGCTGTCAGATTTTACCTTTGATGTTTCTTTGTGCCACACCCATATGGTGGAGAGACGGGGCCGTAGGGGTACATCACCAGAAGCTCCATCAAATTATCTTTCCAATGCAAAAAACCTCACATCATTTGGAGTTATGAGTCAAAAGTTGTAGTCATTCTCGTGGAAGGTGTTCAGGCTGTCAAGGCTTCGCGAATTTTTGAGGAGCTCTCCAACAACTCCAAAAGTTGACTGCTTATTCCCCCAAGAAAGCCATGCAAACCTGTTTACTTTTGAAACCATTTTCACACCTAGCCAAGGGGGTTGTCCCTGCTATAAACCCCATATCCCCCATCCTCTAGAAAACCTTTTGTCAAAACCATTGAGCTACAAGGTTATGCAGCAAGACTGCTAGAGAGATCCGACAGATCTTGCTACCTTTGCTCTTGTGAGTTCATTCGGATTCGCGAGAAGGAGCCTCTGGTTCCCCCTAGTTCGTGCTCTACGGTTCCGGCCGTTTTGTGTGGATTAGTCCTGGTTTGTGGTTCTGCGATTGTTCGGACAGCGGGTTGGAGTTCTTTTAGCTTCGGCCAGCCTTCCCCAACGTACGAGTTGCATCCAACCTTGGCAGGTATAAAGCTAGTTATCTCGGCTGCTTGCAGCTAGTTACCCTCCTGATTCGATCCTATAACGTGAAGATCGGACCACCCTCGGGCGTGAACTCGTTCATCGGGTTCCCACCTACCAGACTCCGTGGTTGACCTCACCGAGACCATCATCGACCCCTGATACACCAACATGAAAGAAGACAATGATACCAAGGACCTGAACATGTGGGAGGTACCTCTAAATCTAGCCTACATAACTTACGCGGCCAAGGACGCATACGCATGCTACGACGTGTACATGCGGATCTTGCACATGAGGGCGTGTCTACTTCCCGTAACCGACGAGTACACGGACAGCCGCAACGTCATGATCAACTGTGCCAGGAAGGTCTAGACGTTGTACTTTATCTGTTTATAAGCACCTTTATCATCTGAGTGTTTCATGCATTAGCCTATGTGTTGTAATTATCTATTTTGTCCGAAATATTACTTTTAAGAACGCATTAACCTGTTTGCTTTTTTAGTGGCTATTTTCTTATGTATGTAACTAGTTCACTTGTCCGTTTAAAAAAAACTAGTTCACTCGGCTGTCGTGCTTTGAATCTCCTTCCAGCCAACATATTCCCCTTCTCAGGTGGACCCAGCAGGTCTCGTACACAGACATATGGTACCAACCACCTATCCATTTGTAGTTCTTTATTTTGTTCAATCTTTCGTCCTCTTCCTATACAGCGGCTGGCCATCCCTCTACTCCCACACATTATCCGGCGGCGGCAGCTCCACCGGCCCACCCTGCACCCAAACAAGTCTACCCTCGTACTCCCCCTCCGCCTGTGTCTTCTCCCGCTCCGGTTCGTTCTGTCCGAGGTCTCGACATCGTCCTCCGCCTTGGTGCTCTCGCCGCGGCGCCGCCATCTGTCGTTCCCAACATGGTCAGCAAAACAAGAGGAATCGGGAGACAACTCTTCGTCAAGAGGCTGACAGTCCCGGGCCCACCAGGTCCATGGAATAGGTTTTGTTGTTTAACAAGGGCACCCCATGAAATGTTTCAACATTTTTTGGATCCAGCAGGTATCAAGCAGCCTCTGGGCCTCCCAACCTAGCTTGTCTATAACATCAGCATCCCAAGTTATGTTTGTTTTTTCAAGACGACGCACAGCTCAGTTCTATTTTTCTATACGAATGAAAAACTGAACCTATGTTTTCTATAAGAATGCAAAAACTGAACCTATATTTATATATAATAGAAACAACATAAGGTTCTGTTAAACCTGTCATTCGTCCAACCATTTTATACACCTTCCCACTTCCTTTATTTTTCATTTTCATTAATCCTATATCTGAATTTTCTCCCACTTTATTTTTCGATGTAAAATGAGTTTTCTCCCAGTACTTTTCCCTAGAACCAATTCAACTGTCCCACGTCTAGCGTAAATAATAATAATACCCCACGTCCTATTAACTCATCAAATTAAAATGATATTTTATTTTGTAAGTTAAAAGTTCTTACAAAATAATAATAATAATAATAATAATAATAAGTGTTTATATATAACTTGGCAAGTTAACTCCTAGTGATTGCGTACATAAGCTTGCAAAGATTTTACTAACCCATGCAGTAATAGACATGCAATCATGTGTTTATGTTTTTATAATATTTCTCTATCCAGCCCAGCATGGTATTTTCACCCAGCCCACCAAATGGACCAAAAAACAAATGGACTGGCTGACATGTGGGCCAGCAGGTTGAAGCCTAACAAGGCGTTGGATTTACATCCAACGATCGACATTCTTCTTCAATCTCTCGTCTTATACCCCCAGCGCTGCCGGGACCACCTGCTCCAGCCTCCGGCGTCCAGCGGAGTTGTTTTGCGCGCCTTAGCGAAACGCTACCCCGCCGATGACCAGTCCATCCCTCCACTCCGCACCTCCTGTTATTCTCTGCCGAGTGTAGGCCCACCCCACACCTGAACCAGTCAAGTTTCCCACTCCTCTCCGTCTGCGACTCCACTGCCGCGTCTTCCCCATCTCCGGGTCGTTCCAGTCTGGGGACTCGCCGTCGTCCATTGCCTCGCTGCACTCGGCGTGGTGTGGTCAACAAACGAGAGTCATCGGAAGAGGACTATACTTGGAGAGCCTGATGGCTGGGACCCACGAGGTCCATGGTCAGTACGCAAGGAAAGTTCCTCATTATTAAGTTGTTTCCTCCCCCTGACAGCTGGGACCCACCGGCTGTATCTTCACACGGAAGGAAGTGCCTCCTTGTTATGCGAAAAAACTATTCCTCCCGATGACAGTTGGGACCCGGCAGGTTTGGAGGCTGACTTGTGGGCCTACTAAGCAGACGTGTATGCATGGCTTTTTCAACTTAATCAACAAATGATTCTAGCAGCTGGACCGTTGGATGTTAATCCAACAGCCGTGCTCCTTCTTCAAGCTCTGTTCTTGCTCCTGTCTCCCGTGGGCGGCAGTGCTCCCGTGCACCTGAACCAGTCAAGTTTCCCACTCCTCTCCATTTGTGACTCCACTGCCGCGTCTTCCCCATCTCCGGGTCGTTCCAGTCTGGGGCCTCGTCATCGTCCATCGGCCTTGGTGCACTCGGCATGGTGTGGTCAACATGGTCAACAACCAAGAGTCATTGGAAGATGACTATACGTGAGAGGCTGACAAAGGGGACGCACAACGCCCATGGACGCATGCATGCAACCGCATCCTTTTTACCCTGAATAATAGTTTTCTCCCCCTGACTGCTGGGACCCACCAGCTACATCTTCGCACACAAGGAAGTGCGTCCATATTATGGGCAAAAAAAATGTTCGCTCCCCTAACTAGTGGGACCCACCAGGTACATCTTCGCACGCAAGGAGGTGCCTGATAGTCAGGACCCACCTGGTCGAAGCGTACGTAGCATTGTCATTCTGGTTGCGAACGTGTACGTACATACGATCGGTCTGTTTGTAGGCTGCAGCGATGAACCGTGGCCGTGTAAGGAAGGGCACGTGTCGTAGTAGAGGCGCACACGTAGCATGTACATGTACGTACAGTGGCCATGTTGCAAGAAAGTAAATACGGCCACGTACGTACATACGGGCGGGGTCTCGAACGCCTACTCGCGCATATGTATGGCCAGGGCTCGTGTACATGGCTGGGTCGGAATGGAGAAGCTACGCCGTCGTCGTGTTCATGGGGAGGCAACCGGCTGGGTCGGAACGGAATGTGTTGTCGTGTTCATCGGGAGCCAACCGGCTTGGAGGGAACAGCCGATGGAAATGAGGCCTGGCGTACCGCTGAACGGAGGAAACAACCTTGTGTTCGACCAGCCAAGGTCGAAACGGGATCCTGTTCATCGGGAGGGGTCTGGCGTACCGCAAAACGGAGGAAACGGACTTCTGTTGGACCTCCTACGGTTGAAACGGGGTCCTGTTGACCGGGCGGGGTGTGGCGTACTGCAAAACGGAGGAAACGGACTTGTGTTGGAGCACTACGGTCGAAACGGGGGTCCAATTCATCGGGAGGGATGTGGCGTACCGCAAACCGGGACTCCACGGGATACTGTTCATCTTCACCATCGACCTCCTCCAGCGTCCACGGGCTACTATTCATCCACCGTCGACCTCCTCCAGCATCCACCTGCGACTGTTCATCCACGGGCTCCTGTTCATCCAGCCTCCACGGGGTCCTGTTAAACCACCCCTCCATGGGTACTGTTCATCCAGCCCTCCACCGGCTACTATTCATCCAGCCCTCCAACGGCTACTGTTCAACCAGCCCTCCACGGGGTCCTGTTCGTCCAGCCCTCCACAGGGTCCTGTTCATCCACCGGCTCGTTCGATCGGGGTACTGTTCATCCAGCGGCAATGGCCTCTACTACCATGGGTTCCTGTTCATCCAACCCCCACTGGGAACTGTTCATCCAAACACCCCAACAACGCTCAATGTTTATCCAGAGGCAGCATCGATCGGCTTCAGTTAGCAGCAGTACCGAAGGAATCACTCGGGTTCAGTTAACAGCAAGGGATCGATCGATCGCTCGGGTTCAGTGTAATGCGTAGCCTGCAATGCAATCGCTCGGGTTCAGTTAGAGCCCAATGCCTCGCTCGGGTTCAGTTAGAGCCCAATGCCTCGCACACACGCGCGTACGTGTATGAGAGAAATGCGCATCGCTCGGCCCCCGACCACCCACTGTAACCGGGAACTCCCCGATATTTTCTGCGCCCTCGCTTCTACCATGGTTTTTCCCATCATGGACGGCCCAAAGAATGTCATGCAGCTGCGTCTCCGGCCCACCCAGGACGAAAAGCCCATTTTCTGTCATGGTTTTTTGTCATAAAAGCAGTAACCCACCACATCTATGATGATACCGGGTTTTGTCACAATTATCATCATAGAAGTGTCATAAGTATGACAGGAAAAAAATTTGTTCGGCCCAAAATGTCACGGATGTATTGCGTGAAAGTTGAAAAAGTTTGAGAATACTAAAGTATGAAACAATTTCTTGGCTTGTCATCGGGGTTGGTGCCTGATCTGAATATTTTGTGTGACGAAGATGGAGCATAGCCAAACTATATGATTTTGTAGGGATGAACTTTCTTTGGCCATGTTATTTTGAGAAGACATGATTACTTTGTTAGTATACTTGAAGTGTTATTATTTTTATGTCAATATTAAACTTTTGTGTTGAAACTTTCAGATCTAAACATTCATGCCACAATAAATAAAATTACATTGATAATTATGTTAGGTAGCATTCCACATCAAAAATTCTGTTTTTTATCATTTACCTACTCGAGGACAAGCAGGAATTAAGCTTGGGGATGCTTGATACGTGTCCAACGTATCCACAATTTTTTATTGTTCCATGATATTATATTATCTGTTTTGGATGTTTTATGTGCATTTATATGCTATTTTATATGATTTTTGGGACTAACCTATTAACCTAGAACCCAGTGCTAGTTTTTGTTTTTTCCTTGTTTTTGAGTTATACAGAAAAGGAAAACCAAACGGAGTCCAATTGACGTGCCAATTTTTGATAATTTTGTATGGACCAAAAGAAGCCCCGGGAGTAAAATAGTTGGGCCAGAAGAGTCTCGAGCCATCCACGAGGGTGGAGGGCGCGCCCCCTGCATCGTGGATGACTCGGAGACCCCCCTGACGTGAGACCGACGCAAAAAATTCCTATAAATATAGAAACCCCCCGAAAAGAAACCAAGATCGGGAGTTCCGCCGCCGCAAGCCTCTGTAGCGACCAAAAACCAATCGGGGCCCTGTTCTGGCACCCTGCCGGAGGGGGGATCCATCACCTGTGGCCATCTTCATCATCCAGGCGCTCTCCATGATGAGGAGGGAGTAGTTCACCCTCGGGGCCGAGGGTATGTACCAGTAGCTATGTGTTTGATCTCTCTCTCTCTCTCTCGTGTTCTTGATATGGCACGATCTTGATGTACCGCGAGCTTTGCTATTATAGTTGGATCTTATGATGTTTCACCCCCTCTATCTCCTTGTGATGAATTGTGTTTTCCCTTGAAGTTATCTTATCGGATTGAGTCTTTAAATATTTGAGAACACTTGATGTATGTCTTGCATGTGCTTATATGTGGTGACAATGGGATATTCACGTGATCCACTTGATGTATGTTTTGGTGATCAACTTGGGAGTTATGTGACCTTGTGAACTTATGCATAGGGGTTGGCACACGTTTTTGTCTTGACTCTCTGGTAGAAACTTTGGGGCAATCTTTGAAGTTCTTTGTGTTGGTTGAATAGATGAATCTGATATTGTGTGATGCATATCGTATAATCATACCCGTGGATACTTGAGGTGACATTGGAGTATCTAGGTGACATTAGGGTTTTGGTTGATTTGTGTCTTAAGGTGTTATTTTACTACGAACTCTTCGGTTGTTTGTGACACTTATAGGAATAGCCCAATGGATTGATCAGAAAGAATAACTTTGAGGTGGTTCCGTAACCTACAATAATCTCTTCGTTTGTTCTCCGCTTTTAGTGACTTTGGAGTGACTCTTTGTTGCATGTTGAGGGATAGTTATATGATCCAATTATGTTATTATTGTTGAGAGAACTTGCACTAATGAAAGTATGAACCCTAGGCCTTGTTTCGAAGCATTGCAATACCGTTTGTGCTCACTTTTATCATATTAGGTACGTTGCTGTTTTTATATTTTTAGATTACAAAAACCTATATCTACCATCCATATTGCACTTGTATCACCATCTCTTCGCCGAACTAGTGCACCTATACAATTTACCATTGTATTGGGTGTGTTGGGGACACAAGAGACTCTTTGCTATTTGGGTGTAGGGTTGTTTGGGAGAGACCATCTTCATCCTATGCCTCCCACGGATTAATAAACCTTAGGTCATCCACTTGAAGGAAATTTGCTACTGTGCTACAAACCTCTGCACTTGGAGGCCCAACAACATCTACAAGAAGAAGGTTGTGTAGTAGACATCACTATGTCACCACTTCGGAGTGCCGAGCTCTTTGCTCCGCCACCTTAGGACTGGCTTGGGGGCTAGGAGATCGTCCCGCCATAAGCTCAGGCCGCGCATCGACACCGAGCACATTAACCAGCTAAATCGCTTCCATGCTCAGTTTTTTGCTTGTTCGGTTCGACCAAACATTATATTTGTCTTAAAAACTTAGTTTGTGTTATACACATTTGTTAAAAACACTTCCTTTCCCATGTTAACTGGGGGCTCTTAAATTTGTACGAGCTGTTCTATAATAATTGTTTTCTTCCTAGTTGTTGCAAAGTCTTTTTCTACCACTCCATTCTCCACTTGAGTGTGTGGTCAACAGCCGGATAGCCTGTTTTCTCTCTAATGCCGCTCGAGTTTAGTTCACTAAACTGGGCTAACGAGTAGTACTCCGCCTTCGGGATAGGAGGTTGCAGCCGTAGGCTGACCCGCTTGAAGTCTTGAGATCGGATGTGTCATATTAATGCACGCCACCAGCACGGAAATAAGACCAATTTTCGGATTGGCACCAAATGACTTGATTTAGTTCAGGCGTAAAGTTTTTACTGAAGTTTTTTGGTTTTACAAGCCTATGGCACTTTTAAACTATTTGTGTGTTTCTAGCATAAGTCTCGTAGTGCAATGCCGGACACCTTTAGAGATTCGGCAAAAACATTCTCGGATATTGATATATATGCATCGGTTTCGAATTGTGTCTTCGGTCAATAGTTGGGTTGCCCTGCTCCTGTGCTTGCCTCCTATGTTCCGCTTTGTTCGGCCAGGTGTGCAAAGGGAGAACCACTGCGATTGTGCTTCCAGCTCGAATGGTTAAGCACCTCAGTGGAGAAAGCCGAAAACTAGCTGTCATAATGGGCGTAAACTGGTCAGCGATCCGATGACGGTGTCAAACTATAGATTGATAGCGGTTACCCTGTGTTAAACGATGGGACTTTCATAACATTGGCCGAAGTGTTAATGGCTAGACTTCGGTCAGTGCCGAACACTAACCGGGGGCTCATAGCTAGCTTCCCCAGTTTAAAGCTCCTGTGTCTAAGTGAAAGTTATAAAGCCCGCATATCTGATTGCCTTGTTTCCGCTAACACAACCGCCTTCGGGCACCGAGACATCGGCGAAGGGTTGTTTTGTTATTGCGGAAACACCCTGCGTAGCATCTACAAGGGGGTGGAAGCCGACGATGGGCCACTTTCAACTGATAAACAGTCGCAGCAGAGTCAAAATAAACATATCATTGGTGTTTCTATTTAATATATGAGGGTTGCCTTCCGTAATATCGTTATAAAGCCATAAATATGCATCAATTTGACATAAGATTTTGGCCAAGCTGGGTTTCCTGGCTCCTGTGCTTACCCCTACGTCCCCGATTGTTTAGCTAGGCGGTAAAGGGAGCACCTCTGTGATTGTTACTACCGGGTCATCCGAGTTGGTACCTCAAACTGGGTGAAGCCGGAAGCTAGCGATCTTTATGGATATAATTGGTCGACAATGACGAAAGTGAAAATTTAGGTTCGCTAAAGACCACATAGTTCGGGAACTTTCCCCAAACTAAATCCTCAATATTTGTATCCCGCGTTGATCGGAGGTGAGGTTTCATGATCATGGTCGGCATGACAACCCAAAGAAAGGAACCGATAGCGGGACTGTTTTCTTTTGAAGATGTTTCTTACATTAATATAACATTCTCTCCGCATACCTTTGCTTATAAAACCGTATGGCCGGATTGCCTTGTTTGTCGTAAATATTTTCCCTCATAAAGGCTTTATAAAGTGGGACAAACACTCCCTGGCTACTGGCCAAGGAGGCTGAAGCTGATGGCCGGTCAACAAAGTTTTGTACAGTACGGATCCAAACATTAATGATGTAGAGTACTTGGATACATAGAATCATTACAAATAATTTGTGATTTTACTCCGGATATCGATCCTTAATTCGGGCACTCGTGCCCACATTAAGGCTCGGGGGCTACTAGGCTTCGGGCTAATCATTTACTAATATTAAAGGGCCACATCGATCCCCTGATCTGGTGTTGCCACCCGACCGGTGTCTTGGGGGCTACTGTATTGCCTATTCAGCACAGCAAATTCAAAGTGCTCAGTGTTTGGCTTGACCGAACTATGGGCAAATGCATCTTCGGATAACAATAGGAACTATCCAGGACCTATCCAACGTCAAGCTAATATATTATGGCGACTTCTTGAGACCCTCTCTCAAGGCCCGTCCGCCGATCACTATCTCCTCTAATGTGCATCTCGGATTTTAGGCCGACACACACCTTGAGGGCTACTTGCTATATATTTCGTCAGTAAATAAATTGCATCAATCAGAAATAAAATCCACAAACAATCAGCCCAAGCCCGAGGTGGTGCATCACCTAGTAAGAAGTCCGACATAAAGATCGGTTGCAAGTGGTTGGCTCCATAGAGGGCATCTCCGGCATTAAGCTCGGTTGAACCCTTTTATCTTTTTTAAGACTGAGGTAATTTATGATACCTCGGATACAGTCCGGTGTTGAAGCTCCAATACATTCCAGCATTGGTGCTCGGAAGCCGTCCAACGTTGGTGCTCGGCTGCAAAAGATACCCTGAATGCAGTCCGGCGTTGGAACTCGGATGCAAGAGGACACCGCCGCACGGGAACAACTTCAAACCCGAGGTGTGGCTTAAAAAATAACAAGGCATTGATAAAGGCCGATAACTTAAAGGGGCTCATCGGATACCTGACGTGTAAACTCTTCGAATTCACTTCGCCAATCCTCAAGTTCGAAGATGAGAAGATTTGTTGAACCAGTTTGCAAGACCGACGACTGAAGATGAAGAACAATTTGGAAGAATCGAGGATCGTCCACAACTTGAAGACTGGTTCAGGGGGCTACTGACGGTGTCCTGGACTAGGGGGTACTCACCAAGTCGTCTCTCGACCAGCTGGATCAGGCCGAGGACCCCCATGGAGGTTCACTCATGGGCCACTTTGGGCAGCCCATGCCGCATACAAGGGAGATCCCACAAGACTTGGCACACAAGATGAGGACTCTTCTAAACCCTAGGCCTCTAGTGTGTTATATAAACCAAGGCCAGGCTAGTCAATAGAGAACATCTAATATTCATTAGAACAATCTCGTGGTATATACATGCACTCTGTACTACACCCCATATGAATACAATCAAAAGCAGGGCATAGGGTTTTACCTCCATCAAGAGGGCCCGAACCTGGATAAAATTTCGTGTCCATGTTACCATCGCACCAAGACGCCTAGCTTAGGACGCCTACTACAAGATATGCCGGATATAGAACCGATAATGGGGCCACCCATGACTTAGCCCACAGGGGAGTTGGCCGAAGTGGTCGGGAGAGTGTCATGGTGGTAGATCGGTTTTGTTGGAATGTCATTGGTCCACATGTATGGGAGTGTGAGGCCATGGGTTCCGTGGTGTGGGTAAAGTGCGCTACCTTTGCAGAGTGTGTTTTTAATCTATCGATAGCCGTGCCCGTGGATATGGGCCCAGTTCATAGTCAGTCACACTACGGGCCAACAACAATAAAAAAATGAATAATAATAATAATAATAATAATGATAATAATAATAATAATAATAATAATAATAATAATAACTTGCTTAATAATAACCCCGGTTCGATGATGAGAAAGAGATTGGTTGTGATCGAGAGAGGATCACAAAGTTAGTTGATATTTATGTGATCGCGAGATGATCACAGAGGTATCTTGGATACCGATGTTGGTAAGTTTATGCATGAGATGGTTACGAGGTAACCGACGAGCAGAGTTAGTTGGTGCATGATCATGTTAACCTGTTGCATGTAGTATCATCATGTTCATATGCTCATATTGTTCTAGTTGTATCATGTTCAATTGTGCATGCCATGTTGTTCTGTCAGTATCATGTTCATGAATGCTTTAACCTGCTAATGCCATGCTATTGTTTGTCTTGACTGCTTTTGGTTTATTGTGAGCTTGCAAGTACATTCAATGTACTGACTTGGCATGTCATGCCAGTTTGCAGGTCATGCCTAGTTTTCGTGCTTGTTTGGTGTGGTTCCTGTGTTCGTGAGCTAGGATAAACGTTCCTATCATAGTCCCTATGGATTAGAGTCCATCATCATTGTTCGTTGTTCCGCTGCCAATAGAGGTTCTGCTGCCTTGAGTTGTTATTCATTGTAATATCGGAGACCTTGTATTCATATTCGTGTTGTAATACAGAGTTGGTTTGTTCTATGCTAAGCAGTGTCGTATTCCAGAAGACTTCTCCTCGATCTTTGGGCTGTAATACAAGGTGTTCCGGTTTCTCTGAGCCGGGGTACCACACGCACCCTCGTGGGCAAGGCATTCCGCAGCGGGTTCTACTGGCCCATGACGCTCGATGATGCCACTGAGCTGGTGAGATCCTGTGACGCCTGTCTATTCCATGCCAAACAGATCCACTAGCCCGCTCAGAGCCTCCAGACCATCCCGCTCTCATGGCCATTCACAGTCTGGGGGTTAGATATCTTGGGCCCATTCCCCCGAGCGGGCGGCGGCTAGAGCTACCTCTATGTCACCATTGACAAGTTCACCAAGTGGGCGGAGGTGGAGCCCGTGCGCACCGGCCCAGCTGGCTCGGCCGTCAAGTTCATCAAGAACCTCGTGAGCTGCTTTGAGGTCCCCAACTGTATCATCACTAACAATGGCTCTCTGTTCATGAGCAACCTCTTCAAAACACATTGTGCTAACCTTGAAATGTAGATATGCTACGCTTCGGTGGCGCACCCACGGAGTAACGGCCAATCCGAACGCGCCAACATGGAGGTCCCGAGGGGCCTCAAGGCGAGGAGCTTCAAGAAGAAACTCGAGGCCTACGACAGGGGTTGGCTCGATGAGCTTCAGTCCATGCCGTGGTCCATCTACACCACCGCTACTAAGCCCACCGGCGAGACCCCATTCTTCCTCGTCTACGGGGCTGAGGAGTTCCTCCCTCATGAGGTCAAACATCGCTCCCCGCAGGTCTTAGCATTTGACGAGGCACGCTAGGATGCCTCACAGGGGATGGACCTCGTTCTCGGGGAGGAGGGTCGCCGCCAAGCCTCGCTCCGTGCCACAAGGTACCAGCAGGCGCTGTGGCGGTACCACTACTGTAGCGTCCGCTCCAGGCCCCTCGAGGTGGGTGACCTCGTCCTGAGATGGGTGCTCTCCAGGGAGGGTCTTCACAAGCTCTCACCTATGTGGGGGGCCCGTTCAGGGTCGCCCATGTCTCCAGGCCTGGCACCGCACGCCTGGAGACATAGGACGGGGTCCCCATTGATAACGCCTGGAACATCCAGCACCTCCAGAAGTTCTACCCTTGACCAGCAAGCGCCATGCGCCTCTCAAGTCTCCGCTCGTGACACTCTCACATAATAATGAGTGGGGTTGTACACGCCCCGGAGTCTCCTGAGTGCCACCCCTGGGCCTCATGGGAGATACCACCCACATCCTAGTGGAAGCCCCATGCTCTGTGCTGCTGGAAAGACCAAAAGACTAGTGTAGGTGCCGGATGCGGCTGTTCTTTTCTTGCTTTCTGTAGCTGATTTGCCACTTCTTGGAATGAAATTTGAAGTTCTCGTGACTTTATTTGAAAGGGTTGGGAATTTTTTCTCCTCGCAGCATTCGCTCTTCCATATTTTGCCTTAGGGAGAGTGACAGTTGCCCATCGCTCTTCCTCGCGCGTCTCCCGCGTGGGGGCTGGGCACGGTGTGTGCGCTTGGGCCCTCCCACGAACGCACCTCGCCAAAGCCTTGGTGCCCTAGCCTTTGGCATATTAATCCTCGCGCAACTCTCTTGAACGAGCCAACGGGCATGCACGCCCTCCCGAGTCTATACCTCCGGGCATCGCGACATGGCGTACCAGCGGCTACTGGCCCATGCTCGAGGGCTCACGCAGGGCACGGCACCTCCGAAGGTCCCCTAACCTCGCAGCCATCGGGTGCCTCCCGAGGCCTAAGGACCTTCGAATCCTAATGGAACAAACCCTTGGTAGGACCTCTCTGGAATGAGGGGCGCGGAGGAGGCCCAAGCTCCAGAGAAGCACGCTATCATGGCACGGGAGTCTACCGCAAGCACACTAAGCTAAGTCATCCCAATCACGATCAGCAAGAACCCGTCAATTTTAGTAGCAACACGAATGTCAGGATGCAATATAAAAATGATAAAATAACGGCGCAAGCGTCATGGTCCATTACATGCCCCGACAGGGCTTTCCGCTTTTTTGATGGAGAAAAAAGAAGAAGAAACGAAAGCAGCCCCGCGACCACTGCGGCTCCTAAGACCTGGCTCCAGCGACGCCCACGCTTAGTCGAAATCCTCCTCCTGCTTCACTGGGTCGCAACGGTGAGGCGGCTCACTGCCCTCCTTGGTCCGAGCTCGGCGGCATGGCGGCTCGTCGTAATCACCGTCACTCGTGCTCTCCCCAGAGGAGGAGCCGCCGCTGCTGGAGGCATCGCGACTGTCGCCAAGGGAAAGCTCACTGCCGGAGATGCCATCGCCCCTCCAACCATCGCGATTGGAGGGGTGGACATCGTCGACGTCGTTCGTTGTCGCTCTCCGGGCAGCACCCGAGGCGCCTGCCGTCCTCCCCGATGACCCTGACATAGAGGGTCGCAACGCCGTCATGCCTGAAGTAGCGGGTACACCTCCCCTGCTGGCCGCGTGCGCGGGCCAACGGCTGCCACATGCGGTTCAGGTACACGCTGCCGGCGAGGGTGACCTCGACCTCCACCCACGAGGCCCTGCTGCAGCAACCATCGGCTTGCAGCCTGAGGCCGCCAAGTCCCCCGGTCGGCAACACGCCTATGAAGAAGCATGGGAGCTGGAACCAGACGCCTATGGGCCTCTCCACCCACACCACGAGCTTCGAGGACACATCGGACGAATGAGATCGCGAGCGTGGTGGACGACTGGTTTCCACATGCCTCCCTCCTTGGTCCTGGCCCCCACAGCCGCGGCAGCCTCCGCCGCAGGAGGGAGCACCCCCATGACTGCCGGAGGTGGTACCAGCCTTCAAGGGGGTGCAACCACGCCCTCAGGGAGTTACCGCTAGCATCGCGGCATACTTGTGGGGACGGTCGCGACCCCTCTTGGGCGGTGGCGAGCTTGGTCCCTCCTGCGGGGCCTTTCCCTTCTCGGCAGCAGAGAACCTCCTCACTGGTGCCATGGATGCTTTGGCAAGATGGTGGGACAAAGAAGAAGAAGGAGAAGACAGTGAGGGGATGAAGATGGACTAGGGGCTCCGCCCCCTGGCCCCATTTATAGCCAGAGGAAGGCTAACCGATGGCCTCTCACATTCCAAGTCATGATGGCCTTTCTGCATGCACCAGGCAGGTGTCAAGTCGGGGGGTTGCCGAGGCGGCATGGGGAATTGGAGACGCCCATGTCCCATCAAGCGCTACGCATCGACTCGGTCCGCAGGTGATTGGGGCCCGCAACGCTTCGCCCTTGACCATTGGCTTCGCTTCGAAGCCAAGTCCGAGCGCGCCTTGGGCCTGGGGGCTACTGTCGGCGTTCAAGCAAATAGGGTACCCAGACTTGCCTGGCTGCGGCCCACGATGTAGCTCCATCGATGGCCTGGTACGGCCCATCTACAAGACCATCAAGACAAGACTCTCACGAGGGGCCAAGCCTCGCGAGGGGGACAACACTAAGACCTCTGGAGGGAGCGGCCTCTCCAGGCGGCCTCCTAAGGAGCGAAGCTTTCTATGCACGCGCCCAACCTCATCAGGTTGTAATGACGCAAACCATGATGACCAGGGCCAGGCGGGCACCAGCGGGCGCAAAGGAGGCAGTTTCCACTTTGGTACTAAGGAAGCAAGCACAGGCGTGGGTTCTGGAGGACTCAGGCAAAGGTTTCCATTCCCATGCAACAATACCAGGACCGTCAGGACGACAAGACAGATGTCATCGCCGAGCCCACCACAGTGTCACGACCACAAGCTTTTCAGGCAAAGACCACCTTTCATCAGGATAAGATGTACTACTTGTCCCCTTTCAAATTGGCCACTGTGGGATCCCTTCCCACCTACGTTTTGGGGGAAGAGGACCGAGGCCACTATAAGTATAGGTTAGCCACCACCATAGCGGGGGCGAAACCTCGTCGACTCATTCCCCCACCAGAGCAGATCTCGCGAGGTTGTTCATCCCTTATACTAGTTCATCCTCAGCCCCTTGTGAGGCCAATCCACCACAAAGCAGGAGTAGGGTTTTACACCGCAAGGTGGCCCGAACCTGGGTAAACTAACACACCCATCTTCTTCCTTGTTCATCGGGTTAGGCCATGTGGCGATGAGCTGGTTGGCTCGATAGGTTGAGTCCTTCGCACACACCCTAGAGTTCGAACCTTTCTTGGGTCTGCGGAGCCCTGAATCCGACAGCACTCCCGCACGTTGCAAACGCGGCCGGTGAGCAGACCTAGCAACCTCCATTACAAAGGAAGTTGCTTTACGCGGTCCAACCCGGCGCGCGCCGCTCAGTCACTAACGTCTAGGAGGCTTTGGCTGATACTACGACGTCGAGTGCCCATAACTATTCCTGCGTGGTGGTTAGTGCGTATAGGCCAGTGGCCAACTCAGATCAAATACCCCATCTCGTTAAGCATGTTATTTGAAGTAACCGCGGGTGCCGATCAGGGACCAGGCCCACCTGTCTCCTAGGATGGTCACAACCTGCCCTGTCGCTCTGCCACAGAGTAACACTCTGGGTCCGTCGGGAACCCAGGCCCACCACTACCTGGCTGGAACCACCTGTCCCTTCAGCCCCCATATCCGAACAATAACATAAGTAAGTAATAGTATATAACATATACCCGTGATCACCTCCCGAAGTGAGCATGGCCCGATATTATAGCATGGCAGACGGATAAGTATGTAAGGCCACTGATGATATTCTAGCAACCTATACTAAGCATTTAGGATTGCAGGTAAAGTAACAAAAGTAGTAATAAGGAAAGGCTATGCAGCAGAATAGGTTCATCCAAAAGTAGTAACAACTACACTACTCTAATGCAAGCAGTAGAGGGAAATAGTAGCTGATATCGGGATGACCAAGGAGGGTTTAGTTTCCTGGAAGCTCTATTGAGAAGGAGGGGTCGTCAACACCGTAGTCGTACTGGGTAGAGCGGCATCGGTCTCGGTATCTAACGAGAGAAGAGGGGAAGAAACGATAAATATAATTCAAGGGACAAATGCATTTTTACCCCTAGTTGGTTCCTACCCACGGGTTTTGACCTTACTTTTCGAGCTTGCTCAGTTTTTCCCTTACTTTTTCCATCGAGGTCCCTCGGATGCCCTTTGACTATTTGACCAAAACTTTAAAAATTCATAACTAAATCATACAAACTCAGAAAAATGCAAATAAGATATCAAAATGTTCAGATAAACATTACCTTTATGGGCATATCATTTGCATTCAGGACAAAAGCATTGTTTAAACTACCCGAGGTAATTAATATTATTAACATTATTAAAAATAAATAGGTATAAACAATATTTTTTTTCATGAATAAAAATTACATGCAAATGTACGTGATGTTTTCTAAACATCCTGATAACTTATTTGCAGTTTTATGAGTTTGTATCAACTTGTTATGAATGTTCTAACGACTTTGACCATTATTTGGAAACTTCATAACAAGTTGATACGAACTCAGGAAAATGCAAATAAGGTATCAGGATGTTCAAAAGACATCACCTACATTTGCATATAATTTTTATTCACGAAAAAAATATTGTTTATACCTATTTATTTTTAATAATGTTAATAACATTAATTACCTCGGGTAGTTTAAACGATGCTTTTATCCTGAATGCAAATGATATGCCCATAAAGGTAATGTTTATGTGAACATTTTGATATCTTATTTGCATTTTTCTGAGTTCATACGAATTAGTTATGAATTTTCAAAGTTTTGGTCAAACGGTCAAAGGGCATTCGAGGGACCTCGATGGAAAAAGTAAGGGCAAAACTGAGCAAGCTCGAAAAGTAAGGGCAAAACCCGTGGGTCGGAACCAACTAGGGGTAAAAATGCAATTGTCCCATAATTCAAATAGATGCATGACGATGCATGACGTGACAATGAGCGGTGCTAGGTGTGCCCTAACGCGGTAGTAGGTGATACTCACGAAGGGGGAACATCCGGGAAAGTATTCTCGATGTTTGACATTTTCGGATAGACGAACCGGAGGGGATTGTTGCATGTTCGCTATGTTAGGGACGTGTGGCAGACAAACGGACTACGTATTCGGGCTCGTCGTTCTGAGCAACTTTCATGTACAAAGTATTTTCATCCGAGATACGGTTTAATTTATAGCAATTTAAAAGGATTTAATCATTTTCTGGGACTACTATTATTTAATTAATTCGAAAAAGAATTACTGTGTCATCATGACATCAGCGGTCCAAGTTGATCGTTGACCAGTCAACTGATGGGTGGGTCCCGCATGTCATAGGTTGTTAACTAATTAAAGTTAGTTAGTTTTATTAGCAGGTTAATTAGGTTTAATTAGATCTAATTAGTTAACTAAACAAAGTTGATTAAGTAAATTAATTCTTTAATTAGTTAATTATATCTTTTTAATCCTTTTTCTTTGATGTTCCTGGGGCGGGCCCACATGTCATAGGCCGGGGGGCTAACGGGCACGCGGGTACAGGCATCGCCCGAACAGGTGCAGCGGGCGCGACGGCCGGAGCAGCGCACGGGAGGGGTCGTTGTCGTCGCGAGAGGTGGCACGGGGGGCACGGGGCGATAGTGGGTCGGCGAGCAACTGCAGCAATGGCATGCAGGGCTACGCGAGGCCATGGTGGGGTGGAGGAACAACGGCGCGGTAGAGGCAGCAGGGGGGGGGGGCGAGCGCGCGCTGCGGTTGGATGGGTGCGGCAGTGCGGCAAACGGAGCAGGCGGTGGCAACTTGGAGTGCAACAGCAGTAGTAGCAAAGGGGGCAAGAAGCGACGGCGATGGACATGGGCGGCGGTAGCAAGCACGGGTAGTAGCAGGCGAGGTGTAGGGGCGCGGGGAGCGGGGCAGCGCTGCGGGTATGTGACGCCCCGAGACCGACGCTCCAGATGCCTTCCATTTATCCCGTTGCCATTGTGTGTGTTTCAACTATTTGTTGCCATGATTGATGAGTGCCATTGTCATATTTTGCTTCTTGTATCATGTTCATCATTCGGTTATATTGCATCGCCATGCCCATCATTGTCATATTGCATTTGTGCCCTTGTCATTGTGCCTTTCATCATGCTCATCATGTGCATTTTGAGATTCACCTTGTTGTTTTACTTGCTCTACGTATGGTGCTGGTCTTAAACCCCTTTGCTATATCCCTCGACCCTAGCCATGCACCTTCACCTCCTTCTTCTTTCAATTTGGCTATATTCCCATGTGGCATTTTTACAGCCAAGATAAATGTCCACATTTATCCTATAAATCTTAAACCATGCTTTCAACCTCTCTGTCAAGTTTCAGCTCTTTTGGGGTTGATTTGGTTGGGTTCAAAAATGACTCAAGTTTGAATTTAATTCAAACTTGAATTATTTTTCTATCTATAAAAATTTCCAAGTCAATTTATTCAAATCATGCATAATTCCAGGAGTTTAGATATATTCTCACTTCTTTTGAATTTGTCCTCAATGTCCCTGGGCTTTTCCCTTTTGATAGATGTCTATTTATGGGCAGAATTGAAGGAAAAGAAAAGGAGTCACCTTATCCGAAGCCACCTGGGCCTTTCCCCTCCAACCAGCCCCCCTCACTTACCTCTTTTAGCTCAGCGAGGCCACCAATGCCGATCCCTCTTGTTCTTCTTCTAGCTCCTGTACCGCAGCTCATCCAGCAGGTCCATGTCGACGCTTGCGTTGATTTGACGGCCGGAGCTGCTCCCTTCACCCTATAAATCATGCACCAACACTAGGGTTCCCTGGTCGCTCCATTTCCCACCTCCTCCTTCTCCTGCCGCCGCCAGGTGAGACCTCTCCATGCAATAGCCGTCGCCATGGACGGGAATATGCTCAAGCTCATCCCCCGCTTGTACGCCTTCGTCGTCTGTGTTGCTGCCACGGGGAGAGAGTCGCGGCACTCGACGTTGTCTCCTTCGTCCACGCTCGCGTCCACGAGCCTCGGATCGATCTCCCCGATGACCTCTTCTTCCCCTGCTTCCTCTGCTTCACAGACGCCAAGCCGGAGGCCTCCTCTCGTCGCCGACCTCTCCTTCTTCTTCCTCAGGTCTACCTCACCGCCGGTTAAATTCGTCGCGTCCCCGAGCTTGATCGACTCCTCCGAGCCCCTCTGCGTGAGCAGCCGCACTTCCCTGTACCTTTTTCTCGTTGATTACCTCCTCTGTCGCCGGTTGCTTGCATGCCTGATAGTTCCTCCACCGTCACTTTGGTCACCGGGAAGGTAGCTATGCTTCCTCTGTTTCTTCAGCACACACGCAGTGCCTCGTCTGCTACTCACGCGCATGCACCAAGGCCTGCTGCCCAGCTTCTTGTTCACCATAGATCATTGCCCCGAGCCGACCTCTTGCTCGTGCCCGAGCGCACACACGCACATGACTTCGGTAAGAAGCTACCGCTCGGTCATACGCAGCCTCGTCAGTTTTCTGCACCCCCGCCGGTGATCTGCTGCACCTGCAGCCGCTGCTTGCTTCCATCGCCGGCAAGCATCACCGAGCATCCATGGCCGTAGCTTTGGCCATGCCTCGTCCTAGCTCCTACCCTCGCCCAACCGAGCCAACACCCGCACGCGCGCACCCACACCACATTCCTGAAATGCTCGCCGTTGCTCTGCTGCGGTAGTAGCCGCCGCTTCATTCGCCATCCTCGCTGGCGACTTCTGTGCGTCCATGGAGTCCAGAGTCCGCCTCCTTGTTTGCTCTTAATATGTTTTGTCGCTCGTATGCCAACTTCACCAAGCCAGCTCGGCTGGTCATCCCAGCGCAACAACAGCATGAGATCCTCGGGTCGATTCCCAGGCACCCAACTTTTTGCCCCGTTCTTCATTTATTCTTGCACAGCCAGCCACTTGGGCCGAATCCTCTTCTGGGCCGCTGCACGCTAATGCTTCGGGCCCGTGCATGTTTTTTCTGCCTGTGGATTTGTTTAATTTCCAGTGCATTGCATATTTATAGAATTGCCATAGTTTTATTTTTTCTATACCTAAATATCCATGCATCCAAATGAAACATGTCATATATGCATCTTGCTCAGTTTTTCATGTAGTTTCACTATTTCCAGCTTTTATCCATGTTTAAAATGTTTAAACTTGCTGTTTGTATTAATTTGTTTAAATGATATGCTAAAATGCTTTAATTCATAACTAAATAACCGTAGCTCCAAATTTAATAAACTTTATATGTAAATGGGGTAGAAAAATGCCTAGTTTAACATGGTGACTTTACTTTGCATGTTTAACAACTCTAAAATTTGGTTTAGGGCAGAACATTACCAAATCTAATATATGCTCATGAGGATTTTCCGGAATTGTTGTTGTTGTTTCCGGCCTCATTTAAACTTGACTAGATAGTTAGTTTTATTATGCTTCACCTCTTGCCTTGCTAACCAACATTTAATTTTGTTGAGTACCTAAACGAGAGAGAACTAAATAAGTCACGTGATTTATATGCAACGGAGTTGCATATTGAGCTCCACTTAACTTGTAGTTTTGTTCGTGCACTTTGCCATGCCATGCCTCATTAATCCGGACATGCATCATACTTGGTTGTGCATCATGCCATGTTTATGTGACAGTTGTTTACTATGTTGCTTGCTTCTTTCCGGGTTGCCTCTCTCGTTAGCTTCGGTTTCGTTCCGGAGTTGTGAGGATCCGTTCGGCTACGTCCATTTGTCTTCTTCATGGACTCGTTCTTCTTCCTTGCGGGATCTCAGGCAAGATGACCATACCCTCGAAATCACTTCTATCATTCCTCCCATATTGCCATGTCAAGCCTCTAACCCACCTTTCCTAGCAAACCGTTGTTTGGCTATGTTACCGCTTGCTAGCCCCTCTTATAGCGTTACTAGTTGCAGGTGAAGATGAAGTTTGTTCCTTGTTGGAACATGGATACTGTTGGGATATCATAATATCTCTTATTTTTTAATTAATGCACCTATATACTTGGTAAAGGGTGGAAGGCTCAGCCTCATGCCTGGTGTTTTGTTCCACTCTTGCCGCCCTAGTTTCTGTCATACCGGTGTTATGTTCCTTGATTTTGCGTTCCTTATGTGGTTGGGTTATAATGGGAACCCCTTAACAGTTCACTTTGAATAAAACTCCTCCAGCAAGGCCCAACTTTGGTTTTACCATTTGCCTCACCACCACCTACTTTTCCCTTGGGTGTGGCGCTCCCGAGGGTCATCTTTATTTTAACCCCCCAGGCCAGTGCTCCTCTAAGTGTTGGTCCAAACTAGAGCCCCTTGCAGCGCCACCTCGGGGAAACTTGAGGGTTGGTTTTAGTTGTACGGATTGCTCATCTGGTGTGCCCTGAGAACAAGATATGTGCAGCTCCTATCGGAATTTGTCGGCACATTCGAGCGGCTTTGCTGGTCTTGTTTTACCATTGTCGAAATGTCTTGTAACTGGGATTTCGAGCCTGATCGGGTCTTCCTGGGAGAAGGAATATCCTTCGTTGACTGTGAGAGCTTGTGATGGGTTAAGTTGGGACACCCCTGCAGGGCTTTGAACTTTCGGAAGTCGTGCCCGTGGTTATGGGCAGATGGGAATTTGTTAATGTCCGGTTGTATAAAACCTAAAGCTAAACTTAATTAAAAAGCATCAACCGAGTGTGTAGCCATGATGGTCTCTTTCCGGCAGAGTCCGGGAAGTGAACACGGTTCTTGTGTTATGCTTGAACGTAAGTAGTTTCAGGATCATTTCTTGATCACTTCTAGTTCACGACCGTTGCATTGCTTCTCTTCTCGCTCTTATTTGTGTATGTTAGCCACCATATATGCTTAGTGCTTGCTGCAGCTCCAGCTCACTACCCTTTCCTATCCCATAAGCTTAAATAGTCTTGATCTCGCGGGTGTGAGATTGCTGAGTCCTCATGGCTCATAGATACTTCCAAACAGTTGCAGGTGCCGACGATACTAGTGCAGATACACAACTGAGCTCAAGTGGGAGCTCGATGAAGATCTTGTTCGTTGTGTTGTTTCGTTTCCTATTGATCAGTAGTGGAGCCCACTTGGGACGATCGGGGATCTAGCATTTGGGGTTGTCTTTCTTTATTTGGTTTCGTAGTTGGACCTTGATTGTATTCTGGATGATGTAATGCTATATTTTATGTATTGTGTGAAGTGGCGATTGTAAGCCAACTCTTTATCCCATTCTTATTCAGTACATGGGATGTGTAAAGATTACCCCTCTTGCAACATGCCTACTATGTGGTTATGCCTCTAAGTCGTGCTCCGACACGTGGGAGATATAGCCGCATCGTGGGTGTTACAAGTTGGTATCAGAGCCTTCCCCGACTTAGGAGCCCCCTGCTTGATCGAATCGCTGGCGTTGTTGAGTCTAGAAAAAATGTTTTGAGTCTTATAGGATTATATATATCGGAGAGTAGGATTCTTTTTACTCCTCAGTCCCTCTGTCGCTCTGGTGAGGCCTCCTGACGTAGAGTTTTGACTCTTCTCTCCTCAAATTTCACAAAAAAAATAGGATCACGCGAGTATCTTGGAATCGTTCCGATGGTTTTGTGACGAGAACATTGTTCTTGGTGCCTCCTGACATTTAGGGGTTGTGGCAGTGTCCCGGGGAGTTGAGCTCCGAGGTGTTGTCGTCACAATTTTATCGTTGCAGTTTTGGAATACCTGAGTTCGCCGACATCGAAAATCTCTTTTATGCAGTTGTTGGTGAGATAACCTCGACGCCACCCAGTACTGGGCGGGAGTTTGGGTGTATTGCCATAACTCGTATAACGGATGCTTTTCAAAGGTTGAGGTAAATGATTTCCGAAGGTTTCTTGGTTATGTGTTGAAGGAAGGATACAGCTGGATGTAGGATTTGTTAGTTTTGGGTGAGATATTATGCTTCCCCTATATTCCCAACACCTGATTGCATAACCAGAAAGTTTTGGGTGTTTATAAGTGGGAATTCAAGTATATCGTAGGATATCTTTCCAACGGACACATGATACGATATGGGATCTATCATATGTTTGTTTCGGCTTATTTTGCAAGCCAATCCTTTGTTTTGTTTTGGTTTGTTGTATTCGAGTTGCTTCAAAGTGAAATTTTGATTCCATACCTTTCCTAGGCGATGTTCTCATACTTCTATTCATGATAATTGAGATTGTCATGTCAATCCTTTTCAACCGGCGTCTTTCTCTTCAAGAGGATCCGATCATTTCCACATTCGCAAGATCACCTCTCAGTTTTTTCCCAACGTTGTTTGTTTCGTTCGTCCCAAATTGTCTTTATTTTCCCACCCTCCCACCCTTTTTTCTTCAAGGATTCAGATTTCTTAATCAAGTACCCTTTTATGGATGTGAAGTCTCTTCATTCTTTTCAATCAATGTTCTTACCCGGTGGTGCTCTTGAAGATACTAACGGAGCTTAAGTTCATCATTCTTTGTTCTTTTCCTTCTCCGGTGGTTTCAATGCAAGCTTTCGGTGTCGATCATATCTTTTTCTTTGGTTCACATGTTTTCCATGTTGGAAGTCCTTACCGAAGACTCTCTTATTTATTCACCTCTCGCTATTCAATCATTCCGGAGTGCTGAAGATATCTCGAAAGATTTGCGTTGCCATTCTCAATCGTTTAATATATCTCGAGGTTGTTATCTTATTCAAGCCATTTAATTCAACCGGTGCAATCTCTCTTTTCAAGCAATCTCTTCAATGGTGTTTCGACAATTCATGACGGTGCTTGTGATATAATAGTGATATCCCACCAGGGGCCTCAACAATTCATGTCTATTTTATGGGCCCACACAACTCTATAAATATCCCACCAGAGGCCTCAAGTTGATATCACTATTATATCTTGTCTATTTTATGGGCCCACGTCGCCATTGGGTGGTATTAGGATCTTTTACTCCTTGTTTATACTCTGGGACTCTGATCTCTCTTCTATTCGGGTTAAATGAATTTTGCTAAATCTAACATTAGGATCTCATTATCACTTTCACCCGGAGAGCCCCTTATTACTGATGATCGTCTGCTGCACGTGAAGACCCTGAAGATACTCTCCGCTGTTAACCCGAGAACTTGTGTTCATCGCATTTGCAATTCCCCTTCCACCGTCAACCCTTATGGATAACTACTTGCAGTTGTTATTCTTGCATTCATCCCCAGTTGGTCTTGCTATTACAAGATACCCGGAAATACTCGTCGTTGTTTCGATAATCCTTTGAGCTTACTACCTTGCTGTTCTTTGTCACCTGAATACCCCTATGGATAATTCTCGCACTTATCGAGTATCCGCTCACCCCCCAGTTGTTCATGTGTTTCACAATGGTCTTCGAAATACTATTCGATCCTCCAAGAATCCTTAGTAGCTTATTGCTCTGCAATACTTGTCTGCTTGCATTATGGATGCTTTCCATATGTCTGGCAATATTCGTTAGTATCCTTACACACCGTAATTTTGATACTATTGATTCAACATGAGTGCGAATGCACACAATTATCAGTTGATCCTTTTAAATTATCTTTCTGGCTCAGACGTCATTTTTGAACATGAGCTTGTTCTCGACCAATTTGTTTGCCCTCAATTGTACTCTTAGGTCTATTGAACTTATCCACCCTTGATCGGAGCGTCTTCTTCTAATCCTTCTATTGGGAAATAATAATTCCTTTGCATTTGAGCCTTGAATTAGTCTCAGACGTCATTTTTGAACATGAGCTTGTTCTCGACCAATTTGTTTGCCCTCAATTGTACTCTTAGGTCTATTGAACTTATCCACCCTTGATCGGAGCGTCTTCTTCTAATCCTTCTATTGGGAAATAATAATTCCTTTGCATTTGAGCCTTGAATTAGTCAGTTGTTTCTAAAGTCTGATCTCCTTGCATTGTTTCTTCCTCTGGTTGAGTACCGATGCTCACACGAGATCCCTTGAGGACCACCGGATCCTTTGTTGGATTTTATCCGACAGCGTCCTTCATATTCAATAAGTCTGTGAGCATTTCCTCGGATACATAATGCCTTTGGTAAATTGTATCCTCTGCTTTCTCAAGCATGCTCTACTATCGAGCTTGTGTTATTTATTCTTGAAATTTGTGGTATATACTCCTAAGATGCCCCGATGGTTTGAACCCATGCCTTCCCCAAAACAGTATGAACCCGAAAGTTTTCGCGAGTCATACTCTTCTGTCGCTTCGCCAGATAAAATTTATACACTACAACCTCATTAAAAGCGAGAAGTAAAATGAAAGGTTATGCATTGAGGAAGTGGGAGTCGACCTTGAGCCTTTGCGTTCATGCCCATGGACCCGATGTCAAACTTTTCATCGAAGCTTCTTGCAAATGATAATAATCCCCTTGTTATAAATTCGTCCTGTATCTATGTTTGGTCCTTTGCAATCATGGTTCCGACCATATTTTCTCCTTAATACCATTTCTCGGACAAGTTGAAGTACTTGTCTTGTGCAGATCATTGCACCTGTCCAACCTTTACTTTGATATGTCGAGTATTACACTATGATACCTTGATAATGTCATGGTACTACATAACTTCTTGTGGGTTCTTCATTAACTATTATTTCTCACTGATTTTTTCTGGGTTCTGGGTTGTCGTCAACCGAGAACACCGATATGTGAACTGATTCCGCATTCCAGTTCGATAACCCTAATTAATTTTCGTTGCTTACGAGTTTAATAATCCTTCAAGTCATTCCTAGCCTGATCGGTTATACCATTATTGGGCTAATTTTTAACTATGCTACCTGGTCCTTCTTCACGGAGCACAAATTTCGATAGTGAGCTAATATTACATCCATCTTCCTTGTCATATCATTTCTCCTTGAATAGCAAACTTGATTTCGAGTTTGTTTCATACCCATGGTTCTGATAACTTTCGCTTCACCCTTCCTTTTGCTTGATGTCATCGATGATCGATTATATCCTCATGAAACCCCTCGACAAGTGTGTCGTGATCATCATCAACATTTTGACCTCTTCCAAGATATCAATTGAATTCATGATGAGAAGTACCATCCTTGCCCTCAATGATTTGTGTTATCATCGACCACTTTATTGCCTTCCATTCAACACAAACTTGTTCGTGTTTTGTGTTATACCTTGAGATCCTTGCTACCCAATAGTTGTTCTTCTTTACCTTGGAAGTATTACCATCTTTTATGTCAAGAAAGTCATGAGAATTTCACCACCTCCTAAGAGATCTTGATACATGTGATACTTCTTGCCATATACGTTCACTCCTTGGTCCCGTGTTGTTTCTAAACCGAAAAACCGACAATTTATCTATGACGTGCAGCTTCAAAACTTCTAGCAACCCTAGTGCTTGTAAGTTATTGGTCGATAGTTTCATTCTAAGTTTATCGTTTATTGAATCATCATTCAAACATTGACCGTGGTACCCAATCTAGATTTCAGGGTGCACCTTTCTATCATTGTTAAATTGTGTATGTGTTCCTTGAGCATACATCATTATACCATTTGATCTTTTGGAAATCTTGATGAATTGTCGCTGAGTTCATAAGTCACCTCCTCATCCTCTCCTTGATTTAATGAGGAACTCTTGTTTCGGGACTCGCTTCCGTAGTTCATTTCCTAAGAGTCTTACAATGGCGTCTCGTCAAATTTGTGTTGCACCTTTTTCTTCTGAGACATCCTGAGTCTGAGGTATCCTGACACCAATCAGATCTGAATCTCGGTCAGTTATGATGGTTGGAACGTATTTTTGAGAGTTATATCATTGGTCCTCATATGACCTGGTAAGGTGATGTCATGCCTAGCACACCTGGCTGGAGGGCCTATTGTTATAGTTGCCTTTTTAGCAAGGTTAGCCATTCTTCCATGAGGAAATTGTAAGACTTATTCTACAAGCCGTTCCTGAAGGGTGCTTTGTGTCTCCAAAGTCTGACCTTCACCTTATGACCATGCATGTCTATGGCACTCCAATTTTCAACAAGAACATTTGAAGCCCAATGCTAAATGTTTCCTACTCAATTATCCAAACACCGCTATATGGGTAATGTCATGAAATTTCTCTCCCCTTACCGAAAGAGTTTTCTACATCATATCCTGTCATGGATATCATGCTCTGCTTGTCCTTGGGAAGGATATACCCTTGAAATGTGTGTTTAAACACATTTTCCTTTCCATTGTTCTGTTTAATCTGATAATCATATTTTCCTTTCCATTGTTTGGTTTAACCTTTCTTGTGATCTATATGATCTAAGCAGCAATATTCTCCTGCTTATGTAAACACCTCGGTGTACAATCCTATCAACAAGACCCAGTTACTATTGTTGATGACATTTCGGTAACCACCGCTGGACGAGAACTTTGCCTATTGGTCCGCCTCGTGCAACGAGCAAAAAAATGGTTCTCTTCGTCCCTCGCCCTTGGTACCGACGTTGTTGCCGACATAATCGACATGCTATCCTCTGACATGCCTTGTTATCATGAATGTGCAAAATATCATCGCGCTTTCTACTTTTAACCCACATGGTGGGCCCATAACCCACAGGTCCCAGGATCGAAACCTGACTCTCTGGTACCCCCCTCGTTTCCAAGGTTATTCCTCGTGCGTGGCCTCATATGTTATTCACGAGCCACCTTCCGAGAGATCATCAATTATGGTATGAAACACAATACTCATTCCCGTTACTCCGAACCCCTTTCACACTCTGTTTCAGGCATCGAACGATTGCCTACCTGCTTGAAACTTCTCATGGTACTTTTTTTACTTTGCTCTCGATATCTTCTTAAGTTTCAATTCGAGAGATACTTATGCTTCTTCCCCTGAGTTAACCGTCCGATGCTCAATTTTATTAGAGTCCGTCCTTATAGAGTTTTCCCCCTCTCATCCTTTCGTAAGCATGGTGAAGATCTTGAAGGAAGAACGACAACTTCATCATGATGCATTGATGCATAGGAATGGAGACATCAACGCTATGGATCGACCTCTTCGAGAAGAGCAACCAAGACCGAGAAGTTTCGTTAGAATTTCGTAACCAGACCTTCCCCCGTTTTCCACCTCTTAAATCTCAGGACGATATTTCTTGTAGTGGAGGAGAATTGTGACGCCCGGATAATTAAGCTACAGTAATTCTCTCCCAATGATGCCACGTCACTTCGATTGTTGGCGCTAATCTCGTGTTAGTTCAAAAACGATTCAAATTCAAATTCAAATTCAAAATCAAACAAACAATAAAAGTTTTCAAATAATAAAACTAAAATGTTCGGAGTGTGCCAATTAATACCTAGGTATTTATGGTGAAGGAACCACGCTTCTACAGGATGTCTAAATACTTGAAAATGAATTAAAACAGAAGAGAAAATAAACAAAAGGGAAAAGAATAAAAACAGAAAAGAAAACTACAAAATAAAAATAAAAGGAGAAGAGGCCCCTGGCCAACTGGGCCAGGCGGCCCCGTTGGCCGACCCGCTGGCCCACTCAGCCGGCCCTGTTGCCTTGGCCTATATGGCCTCCCCCACTAACCCTAGCAACCACCCAGACCACCCCCACTTCTCCCCCCACGAACCCCCATCTCCCCTCGCTCCTCCCCCTGCCCTCCCGATCTGGATCGGGGGAAGACAGCCCCGTCGCCGCCGCCCGTCGCCCCGCACCACGTCGGCACCCCTTGCGATGCCATCTCACCACCGGCCGCCGCCATCCTCCCCGCGCTCCACCGCGCTTGTCACTGCATCCGCCTCGTCTACTTCCGCTACGGTGATCGGAGCGCCCAGAACGGGTCGTTGTCGTCGTCCCTCTCCCTCCCGCCGCTCCGACGCCATCCGTCCTCCCAGAGCACGCTGCCTAACCCTACAGCCTCGAAGTGAGCCCCATCATCGTTTCCCCTTGCCTCTCATTCCCTCCCCGATGCTTTAGGTCGCCGACCTCGCCGGACCCGCGCTTGCGGTGAGCGTGCGCTCACCATGTCCCTGCAGCTTGCTGATGCTCCGCCTCGCGCTCTTCGCGTCGCCGCTGGACGCATCACCTGTGCGCCCGCCGGCCTCCGCCCCGCGCACCGTGCCGCACGCGTGCTCACCACTGGCAGCGCCCATCCGCCGTTTGCCCCGCGCCGGCGGCCATTCTCGCCGGCCCCTGCCAGCCGGCCAGCGCCGGCACCCCTGATTTGGCCGCCGCCGCGCCCTTGGGCATGCGCCCAAGCGGGCAAGAGCCCGGCGCCCGCTCGAGCTGCCCAGCGCCCACACCCAGTGCCCAATTAGCCATGGGCCTATGACAAGTGGGGACCGGCCCTAGAACGTTAATAAAAAAAGAGTTTTAAAATAAATAAATAAATAAATAATAAATGATAAAAAGTATATAAATTAATTAATTAACTTAATTAATTAATGTTTAATTAACCTACTTAACTAGTGTTAATTAACTAAACAGTAATTAGATTAGTTAAGCCTAATTAGGCTGTACAGACAATGACATGTGGGACCCACACATCAGGTTGACCAGTCAACCCTGTTGATTGCTGACGTCATGCTGACGTCATGATGATGTCAGCAAATACTGTTCTGGATAATGTTGGATTAAATAAATTAAGCAAATCCTAAAAATGATTTTAATCTTTTAAAATCAATATAAAATAAACCGTAACTCGGATGGAAAAACTTTGTACATGAAAGTTGCTCATAACGACGAGACGAATCCGGATACGCAACCCATTCGTCCGCCACCCATCCCTAGCATAGCGAACATGCAACTTTCCCCCTTCGGTCACCTGTCCGAAAATGCAGAACACCGGGAATACTTTCCCGGATGTTTTCCCCCTTCACCGGTACCACCTCGTACCACGTTAGGGCACCCCTATCACCGATACTTGTCATGTCATGCATCGCTATGCATCTGTTTGCTTAATATTTATTGTTTCTTCCCCCTCTTCTCTCGCTAGACAACGAGACTGACGCCGCTACTACCCAGTACGACTATGGTGTTGATGACCCGTCCTTCTTGCCAGAGCAACCAGGGAAGCCCCCCCCCCCTTGATCACCAGATATCGCCTACTCTCCACTATACTGCTTGCATTAGAGTAGTGTAGCACGTTACTGCTTTCCGTTAATCCTATTCTGTTGCATAGCCTGTCATTGTTGCTACAACTGTTGATACCGTACCTGCAATCCTAAATGCTTAGTATAGGATGCTAGTTTACCATCAGTGGCCCTACATTCTTGTCCGTCTGCCATGCTATACTACTGGGTCGCGATCACTTCAGGAGGTGATCACGGGCATATGATATATACTTATTCTATTACATTACTTATGATAATTTTCAGAGATGGGGGCTGAAGGGGCAGGTGGCTCTATCCAGGTAGTGGTGGGCCTGAGTTCCCGACGGCCCCCGACTGTTACTTTGAGGCGGAGCGACAGGGCAGGTTGTGACCACCTAGGAGAGAGGTGGGCCTGGCCCTGGTCGACGTTCGCGGATACATAACACCCTTAACGAGATCTTGGTATTTGATCTGAGTCTAGCCATTGGCCTATATGCACTAACCATCTACGCGGGGACAGTTATGGGCACTCGACGTCGTGGTATCTGTCGAAGCCTTCGTGACATTAGCGACTGAGCGGCGCGCGCCAGGTTGGACCGTGTAAGGCAACTTCATTTGTAATGGAGGTTGCTAGGTCTGCTCTTCGGCCGCCCTCGCAACGTGCAGGTGTGCAATGGGCGATGGGCCCAGACCCCTGCGCCATAGGATTTAGACCGGCGTGCTGACCTCTCTGTTCTGCCTAGGTAGGGCTATGACGTGTTGATCTTCTAAGGACGGGCATGACCCAGGAAAGTGTGTCCGGCCAAATGGGATCGAGCATGTTGGGTTATGTGGTGCACCCCTGCACGGAAGTTAATCTATTCGAATAGCCGTGATCTTCGGTAACAGGACGACTTGGAGTTGTACCTTGACCTTATGACAACTAGAACCAGATACTTAACAAAACACGCCCTTCCAAGTGCCAGATATGACCGGTGATCGCTCTCTCACAGGGTGACAAAGGGAGGATCATCGGTTAGGATTATGCTACATGATGCTACTTGGTGAACTTACTATCTACTCTCTTCTTCTACTGCAAGATGGAGGTTACCAGAAGCGTAGTCTTCGAAAGGACTAGCTATCCCCATCTTATTCCGGCATTCTGCAGTTCGGTCCACATATGATACCCTCAATCCATTTGATACCAGTGCATACATATGTAGTGTAGCTCCTTGCTTGCGAGTACTTTGGATGAGTACTCACGGTTGCTTTGCTCCCCCTTTCCCCCTTCCTATACTTGATTGCTGCGACCAGACGATGGAGTCCAGGAGCCAGACGCCACTGTCGATGACGACTACTACTACTCAGGAGGCGCCTACTACTACGTGCAGCCCGCTGACGACGACCAGGAGTAGTTTAGGAGGATCCTAGGCAGGAGGCCTGCGCCTCTTTCGATCTGTATCCCAGTTTGTGCTAGCCTTCTTAAGGCAAACTTGTTTAACTTATGTCTGTACTCAGATATTGTTGCTTCCGCTGACTCGTCTATGATCGAGCTCTTGTATTCGAGCCCTCGAGGCCCCTGGCTTGTAATATGATGCTTGTATGACTTATTTTATTTGCAGAGTTGTGTTGTGATATCTTCCTGTGAGTCCCTAATCTTGATCGTACACGTTTGCGTGTATGATTAGTGTACAGTCCAATCGGGGGCGTCACATGGCCACAGGTGGGGAATCGTCGATGCTTCTAGATGACGTAGAGGAGTTTTCGGAAACCACGAAGTTGGTACAAAGGTCGGTGAGTGAAACAGCCCAACGACAGCCACAAGTGGGTAGCAAGTGGAAGTTGTGCGATGTATCTTTCTGTTACTACGGGGTGAGGCTAAGAAAACCGGTCTACTCTCCTCGTTGGAGCTCAAGACATCATGTCACTCATTGCTACACTTTCAAAGTTATATAGGACTAAACCGACATACCTTCAATAGTTTGAGGACCTAAAGCTATGGTTTCAAAGTTATAGGACTAAACTGACACACCTCCAATAGTTTTAGGACCTAAAACTGCACTTTCAGAGTTATAGGACTAAACTGACACACCTCCAATAGTTTTAGTACCTAAAACTGCAATTTCAAAGTTATAGGACTAAACTGACACACCTTCAATAGTCTTAGGACTTATGATGCATTTTACTCCCCTTGGAACATCTCCGTCGTCATTGCCTGTTTCCTATAAAAACAGCTGAATTTGCCTTATCAGTTGGCTTCTAAAGATGTCTTCGTCGTGCCCATTGATTATTCCGTGCAAGAACCACAAAGTGTGTAAGCTCGCTCGAATATGACTTGTCCTACGTGTTCGGGAAGTTCACCCGGAGCAAGCACAGCCGGTCGGTCAGCTGGCGGGAGCTCCTGATGCTCACTAGGAACAACACCATGTCCTCATGTGGCGTCTGGACCTACGGCAAGATGCACCCCAAGCACAAGGGCCCTAGGAGCAGCCAAATGCTCCTACACTACAAGGTTTGCCTCCTCGTCACATCCTAATGTGCTTCCTTTTATTTTCATTTGCCATCCAGCGTCCTGTAGATTGTAATTTTTTTTGTAGCAATCATTTTGTTATGTATGTGCTCTAGTGTCTACTCATCTCTCGTCGTGGATCCTAGTAAACTTTGTTTATTTCCATTTATACATGCCCGATCTGGAGCTTGACCGGTGCATGGCAAATTTTGATAGGGCAAATTGCTTAAAGTTTGCCATGTGTATCTCTGATTTCTTATACAAGTTTGCCATGTTATCTATAACACATGGCAAAATTCTAAAAATGTTAGTAGTAGGCCATTTAATAATTGAGAGAAATGTTCTATATAACGTGATAATTTTTTTGGAAATGATATTGGAAAAATTCAGAATTTTTTTTCTGCTCAAACATGGCATTTTTTAGAGATAATTTGCATTTGCGGACATGGCAGTTCTGTAAAGTGACACGGCACATGTTTGACACATTATCATGGCAAAATTCATAAAAGTTGCTTACTCAAACAAGAAATAGTAGGTAGTGACCTTGCCATGACCATAGCATGTAGACCGTGCCAAATTTGTTTAACATCCCATGGTAGTCTATTTCTTCGAATAGCATGGCAAATTTACTGTGTTTACAATCAAATAAGCATAAGAAGACAAATTCAGATTGCTATAGAGAAGACATGATGGTTAATGGAAAATTTATTTGAGTTGATGGAATCGCATCAGCTGTTAGCTTTCACATTACATTACATATTCCAGCCAATAGAGATTCTATTTGTCAACATTATGCAAAAAAACATAGCTATCTATCCGTCTAGTGACGCACAACCACTTTGTGTTTAGTTTCTTTTGTTGGCCTTTAGCACAATATACTGATAGATATTAACAGAACAACATTTAGTGATTGGGAAAGCTTCTGGTCCTTCACCCAGCCTCCATTCGGAATGAGAGTTCTGAACTTAGTTTTTAATATTTATCGACCCTTCTAATATGAATAAACAGCAATTAATTTGAAGTAAACTAAATAGAAAGTAACTGTGTATATAAAAGATAAACATGAACAATATAAACAATTAGTTTGGATCCTAACTAATGACAAAGCGATCATCTCAGCCTCAGGGTTCAAATGTGGGTATTTCTACATCAGAACCAATTGCTGCTTGATATAGAAGACTAGGCATTGTACTCCTGTAGATATCCTCCTCTTTCTTCTCCTTCAGATACTTGATGCAGCTCTCCACTTTAGATTACATGCAAGTAAAGGTGCTGAGCCTTCTCTTTCTCTTAACTCCTTGTCCCTCCCTATGAAAACAAGTAAACCAATCGAAAACACAAGAAGCAAACCTAATCAGACATGGGCTCTCCAAAATGCATCTGCATGCATTTTTGAGTATTGAAAAAGGATAACAGGGTAGTGTATGTTGACTTGCCATTAGAGCATCTAGATATCTTTTCAGATTACTACTTGCTAGTGCAACTAGTTACATCTTTTGTTTCATTATGCTCCCAAAAGATGAAGTAAAACCTTCATGACATTTTAGCATAAGCACCACAGGATGCCTATCTTTATTCTTTATCTGTCCCGTAGAATTAGTCCTTTGGAACAACAATGTAAATCAGGATCACTGATTCTCATGGAAAAAGTATTTGGGAGACTAAAAAACTATTATTATTTTGCTTCTAAAGTGAAACCAAAATATACCTTAGATTTAGGTCCTCTTCACTTAGCTTATTGTCAAGGATATCATAAAATGGGAGGAAAATCAAGAGACATGCCATCTACGTAAGTGTAAAAGAACAAAATAAATAAATAAATGACAAACCAATCAGAAAGTGAAATGAACAATATAAAGAAAGCCCACCATGATGAAGTAAACGGGACACCTTCCTGTCGGCAAGAGTGAGTTTTTTCTAGATCCAAATAAGATGGAGAAACCAGAGGACCTGCAAATAACCACAAAAAACAAATAAAAACAAAGAATCACAAAACAACAAGAAGACACTGAACCCAGATTTAGAGATAAGTAGGAATAGTAGGATCTAGTATTCTAGAACCTAGGGGTAAATAAAAAAGAATACATGCAAACAACAAGAACAAAAAGAAGCATGCCAAATACTCACCAAATGATGAATCTACAGGACGTTTCCACAACGAATATCTTGTCGTTCCTGGCGTCGCCGCCACGCCTCGTCAGCCCTTGAACCTAAAAACACACAACATCATGAACACAATAAAAAATACTACACAAAATCAACAAACCAAGCCCTGCAAATGAAAGAACAATACTCACCAGGATTAGAACCACCCTCAGTAGCCAACCTCCCATCAAAAGCACCAACGGAAGAAGAAGAGCCCAAGGACGTCGAAGAAATGCACTAAGAACCATGTGCAACAACACGAACTATAATAGAGACCAAACAAACAAGAAGTACACATGAGAGAAGAACACATCAAGGAGCTACTTATAGGCAAGCAAAGAAGGACCCAGAACACAAACGAGTGCAAACGTGGAACTACAAACATGCAAGCGTGGACACATGCATGCATGCATGAGCCATGTAGCAACACACACATACCAGCCCATACAACAGAAAATGCAGCTAATATATTTTTCTCACATGAGACAAAATCAGCCCATGCAGTCAAACCATCTTTTGACATGGGGCACATGAGATAAGAGAAGCCCATGCACCTCTAGAAGAAACAGGCATAGTCCAAGCGATCAATCACTTTAGGAAAACAACCATGCACACGTGTCGCTCAATCGACAGGGGTAAAAAATATACCAAAAAAACCAGAAAAATCAATCCCTTACGGGCCTAGTCTTCTTAGTGTAGTCATTTGTTTGTTTGAATGTAAATTTACGAAGGATTTGAACTTTTAATTCACGGTGAATTGGGCAATTTATTAACAAAGGAGAGGGTGAGAATTAAGAGGGAACTGGTCTATGAAGAATATTTCAACCATTCATTTGCATCTTGAAATACGCAAAAGATCTGTTATTAGCTTATTTATAAGTTGGCAAAGGTCCTTAAAAGCCTTGATTTTTGGCTTACGGCTTACTTGCCTTTTTCCTTAAAGCCTATATAGACAGACATAGACTGGGGGCATTCTGGGCATTCATGCTCCTGGCAATGACATGATCCGAGATGTCAGTTGCTTGTCTTCAAGCCTCAACCTTATTATGACTCCTACTAGGGCAGTCAGGTTTAAGTTAAGCCTAAACAACTTAGTTTTCCACTTCTCTTCTGACACAAGCTTCTTTTCCAAGCCTTCCCCATCAACTAGAAATCCAGTAAGAAAGGCAAGGGACGCAATGGCAAGGCAATCTCAAATCATAACTTAACTTATTATCTCTCAACCCACCCCGATGAATTTGTACTAAACAAACAAAGGAATTGGCACATCTCTCAAATTCCTAGATGTAACAACTACAAAACAATGAATTGAAAAATAAAATGTCACTTCCCATATCCAATCTCCTCACAACTCCCTCGTCTAAATTCGCATTCCGCTTCCTAAAACTTACCAAACACGCTGTAGGAAAACAGATGGCAACTATGCTAAGAAAATTGGCCCGTCGAAAAGTAACCTGCCCATTCCCAATTGGACCCTGACACCAATGGTGGCCCTAGCTTTCTTGCCCTGCCAAGATTCACCGACCTCGCGCCCATTAGCTACCATTATTTGATGACCTCGCACCCAGCAACGCCGGTGATTTGACAAAATTGCCTGCGCCACCGACGATTGTTTCACCTCTCCCGCATCTCTGCCCCCGTCTCGATGATTTGTCGACCTTGCCCGTGCCTCCACATGCAGCTCTGGTGGCTCGTTGGTGTCCTCATTTGTGCCTCCATCCTCTCATCATCAAAAGCTACATCACCGCTCTGGCGATCTTGCTTCAGAGCCTGGCTTCCTCCATCACAGGTCAGAACAAGTTTCTGGATTTTTGAAATCATTGTAAAGATTATTTTTGTTGATTAATATGTATGACTAGATATGCTTGCTAAAAAATTAATTTGGTTGCAAAGGTAATGCTCAGTTTCTATGTTGCTTGTATAATGTAAAAGAAGCTTGCATCTTGTAATAAAACTGGAGTCCATGAACCAATTGGTGTTGATTTCTTTTGTTGATTGCTGAGTATAAGTTGCCAATCATAAAATCCCACCAAGTAGCAACATAAGAATATATAAATCCTTACGGTGCCAATCAAATGGAATTCCTACCTTACTAGCTACGTGTACACTACCATTGAGAACATGCTTAGAGTACAAAGTGTAGCATAAAAAATAATTTTGACTGTAATCAAAATGTGTCGCATCTATGTCTTCAACAATAGGAGTTGTTAACAAATCAGTGGAACTTTCCATGAACTCATATTTCTCATAGCTTGCTTCATTCGGTATTGGTTTGGTCTCTTATGCAGAATTGTTTAGACATCCTTCTTTAGTGAACTAGTTTGTGACCGTATGTTCTCCTTTTGGCTGATGTGATGATCTTTTTTTCTTGCTACAGTCCATATATTATTTTTCTTTTGGTAAATGATTCCTGTCAAGCGACCATATGAATTTTTGAGCGGCTGCACTGCTTGCTGGTCCCACGTACCTTATCTCTTTCCTCATCTGCGTCCTTCTCTCTTCCTTTCTTGGATCTCTGTTTTTCCTCTCCTCTCTTATCGGCTGCCATGGAAGTCCTACCCTAAGCAGCTCATCTCCCCTATGATAGAGGCAAAGGTGTCCCGTCTTTCGATGAGATGGTGGCTATCGTTTTGGAGGAAGTCGACTTTGACGATTGTAACATCCCAAATTTTCAATTTGGAATGTTATACATTAGGTCATCATTTCATATCATATTTTATTGCATTTTGGCTTGATCCTCGAAATCCTAAGCAACTCAAGGACCCTCGGAGAGAGAGTTGGGGATTTCACTGTTTTCATATTTGAATTTTATCAAATATTGAAACGAGGATTTTGGTTCTAATTATTTTTCTCTACGAAAATATTTCATGTTAAAAGATATGAGAGGAGATAATATGACTTCTCCAAAATAAATGAAATATTGGAGGAAAAATATTAAAATCAAATATTTGATTTTATTCGGATTTTATTGCTATTTTATTTGGATTAGGAAAAAATTGTATGTTTTCAAAATTGCATTTTAGGGCCAAGAAAATGTTCATCTTGTTCTAAATATTTTATTTAGACGGTGAAATTTCGTTTTGGCATTTTTTAGATTTTTATTTATTTTTCTAGGATTTATTTTCGGCGGAATATGCTAAAAAAACTTTTTCCGCGCCCGACTGGGCCAAGGCCCAGCCGAGCCAGGCCGCCGGCCCGCACCGCGCCACCGCCTCCGCCGTGCCCGAGTCTGGCCAGGACTCGGCAGCCACAGCCGTCGCTGCCCGGGACACCTCCCCGCCCCTCCCGCAAGCCACCCCTCCCCTCTTTATAAGCCGAGCCCAGAGCCCCCTCTGGAGCCCCAAGCCGCAGCCGCCGCC